>NW_025964334.1:46670418-46877918 GCF_023055435.1 Haliotis rufescens | reverse complement strand
GGTCTGACGTGACCCGCAATGGACTTGCTCAGATCTTTGTTTAGCGGTAGCGAGAACTAAGATCTGATTTTAATGAGATTGATCTACATACAGTATAACACTTTCCATTTTCATAACAAATAGCATAGTATGTTCGATTGTACCTCAAAACTTGTGAAACGTAAACACCAAAGGCTGTAACTGCCGGGATATTGCTCGACATAAAGGATAGTTGACTTTGAAAGCTGAAGTCATCCCTCTTGTCCTACAGTCGTGTGTGAGTGTTTTGTCACGCTGAATCTTTGTGCATAGACACGAAACAGATGAGACGGTTTCACTGATCTTGTTTAGGTGGGTAGATCAGGCTTTACTTAAAACATTAATACGACCTTAATATTTGCCAGCGACATATAATGTGATTGCTTAGTGGGGAAACAATAAACTTTCCTATAACTATCGTGGCGAGTTCCGCGGCCGTGGGATGTGTGTGTCACGTCAAGTGTCACGTTGTGAATCTCACTCTATTGGTCTACAGTTGTCATACATGAGTGCACTTCAATGAAGCTTAGATATACTGGCGTCTGTAAGCCGTACACAGAGGAGCTAACCGATTTCACAGTTGAGTAAGTCACTTCACTCGTGTCCCAAATTCAGGTGACATGCTTAATTACTGTGTCATGAAAGCAGATCTTTTCAATATAGAAGAACATAGCGCTGGTGTGGGGTGAGACGGAAGTGTGACTGTTAACCTGCTAGCGCCTGACAGGGCAGCTTGGGTTGTATCGCAATATAAGTACCCACATAATTAATATTATTAATATTAGTATGGAAATTAGTAGTAGTAAACCCAGTAGTCTGTCATACAGACCCTGAAACAAATATATCCAATATAGCCCATGCAAGTTTATAATGTTTGGCAAGTCTAGATTACTGCAGTATCTGAAAATGAAGAAAGTCTCTGGGCTCCTTTTTATTCTCTTTTATAACTATAATTTAACAACTGTTTTTTCTGTAAAATATATTTATTTCGAGACTCGGAAAATAAAGAAGGTCTCTGGGCTCCTTTTTATTCTATTTTATATTACTATGATTTGACAACTGTTTTATCTATAAGATATGTTCATTTCAGAGACGATGTTAGTCTATTACTAAGGCCGTATTCCTGGTAACAAACCGGGTACTCTCCCAATGTCAGTCAACAGATTGGGAGGTACCAAATCTAAGGCACCGAGGACAATGGGGAGTCGGACAACTTGGTACTTGGGTTGCAAGCGTGACATTTCGAAAGCGAGGTCCGCATATTTGTCATGTTTTCCTGAATCTTGTCAATCACATTAGTGTCAAAAGGGACAGAAAATTCAGTGATATAAATGATTTCATTGGATTTATAAAAAAGGACAAGATACGTCCGAGGCTGCAAAGAATTTTGTATCCCTCTACATATTCAGGGTCGTCCCATCGATTGACCTCTGTTTCAAAACCACAAGCATTGCGAAGACGGTAATAACATTATCGAGCTACACCATCATGTCGCTTAAGACACAGCGTGTGGGCCAAAGCTGACTGGCAATGTGTTGGACTGTCTCATTTAATCCGTTACATAATCTACATTTCATATTTACATTTTGATGCAAAATCACACATTGACGGTTTCGAGTGGGAAGTGACTGGTCCTGAGAAGCAAACAGAAAACCTTCTGTTTCACTTTTCAGGCCAGCCGACTTCATCAAAGCGAAGGACTCTGCAGGGTTGCTGTTATATTCCACGCCATGCTCAAAGCGCTATTATTACCCACTGGATTAATGTACACTCAACAATCATTCTCGGCTCCCTGGAGAGTATACAAGCCAAGCTGCCCGTTGTGCGCTAGACAACCAGATTGTTATCTCATCCTTCCGGGTACCCATTCACTGCTGGGTAAACAGAGGCACATTTCGAACAAAGTCATTTGCACAAGGACACACCTCACGTGCTTCAGTGTGGAGCAGGACCGACGCCCTAGAAACTCTCAGGGGCCAAACTGCCGAAACGCGGTCGGCCATCCAAGGCCTCTCCAGATTGGTGACCTGTGCGCCGTGCACAGGACCACGTCCCACCACTCGGTCTTCCAAGCTTACCACGCTGGTGAAACACATTAACACATATATGTAGCGAAGAGAAGAGCCGCACCTTGAACAATCTGCAACAAACAAGGATTGACTTCGTAATCGCACCTTTGACTTCATGGAGCGACATTAACGATCGTGCACCAACATGACATAGTCATTGGCAGCACCATCAAGAAATATATTCTGAGTAAACACAGGCAACAGCGAATGTGAATTAACGTTGAACGTTCATTCAACTGGAGTCACGGTATATATTTAAATCGATTAGACACTGACTGCTATTGAATATCACCCAGTGGTTTTACTTTCATGAAGAGACACGCGTAAGAGACACACTTAAATGCCCTCGTGAAAAGAATGATAGATCCCTATTGACAGTAGTTGTAAGCAAGTATGTATAGAATAAATAAGCGATTCATTAACATGCGATTATGTTAGTTGTAAAACTAGTTGTGCAAAATATGACACACTTGAGAGGTGAAAGCACTTACCTAAATAGTTAATATATAAGGTTTAAAATGAAGAAGTAATAAAGTGAATGAATATTGTACACCAAACAAGCAGTCATCACACATGGCTACATCACACTGTATTGGCGTAATAGAGACGAACCCATAAACATGTATGACTATTGAAAATAAATGTCAGATATTGCCTATGAAGATCCGGACTCTTTTGCTACCCATGCTTGTCGTAAGAGGCGACTAACGGGATCGGGTGGACAGGATCGCTGACTTGGTTGATGCATGTCATCATATCTCAGTTTTGTAGATATATTTTCATGTTGTCAATCACTGGATTGTCAGGTCCAGACTCCAATATTTACGGACCGCCGTCACATAGCTGGAATATTGCTAAGTGCGGCTTTAAACAACAAAACCTACTTACGAGCAAAATGTCAGATAAAAAACGCCAGACATTAACCAGTCTCGATTATCCTCCGAAACATATTCAATTGGTGTCGAGGGCAAAATAGCAGCGAAAACTATATGAATGGATCACTGAAAAATCAGTGGTGACACCCAATAAGAATCAAGCAACGTTAAACCATGAGGTCGCAATTCTACATGTTAGGGGTACAAAGTATATATTTCTCATGAATGAGAAGTTTACGATTTATCATAATTTACATAATGTAATAGCATTCATGTTCAAACTTTAAAACTTTTTTCATGTCAAAATATCCTGATTTGGTTACCACACCCAATACGTCGTTCTGTGAATAATGAACACTCATAACATGAATGGGGGGGAATCTAGGTTAACATGTATACATTTCGTACATAGTTATGCATTAAGTCTCTCAGTTGTAACAACTCCTTCGTCAATAGTGTTTGCGCAATTGTATGGACAACTATCAGTCGCTGGGTCTTTTGAAATCTCACAAGTAACGTGTCATTCAGAGGTACGTACTCTGCATGTCCTGCTCGGGTTTGCTATATAAGACGCAGTACACAGAAGACTGCCACAGTTTGAGTTTATGTTGCACGCATTGACATTGATTGCTGATATTGTGGAAATGTTCTTCCTTTAACGACTGGGGCATCGAGGAGGAGGTAATTCATTTTCTTGATACGTTACGTCTTTCTCACAAAACATCCAGCATAGTAGCCTTGGTATCATCATTATTATATACAGACTAAACGCCACAAAGAAGATTCGGATGATCCTGGCACAGTCAGGCTGGTTAGGCTCATCATCAGCTCAGGGCCCTTGCCCCCTCTTCACGCAGCCCAGACAGCGAATGGGACTTCTCCAAGGAAGCGCTGTCTAAGCGAACCCATACGGAACTTTTCGGAGAATATGAAGACTCCCCAACACTGCAGCCTTCTGCATTACCCAGATTGTCAGAAGGGCTGTATTCCTGGCAGCAAACCCGGGTACTCTCCCAATGTCAGTTAACAGATTGGGAGGTACCAAACCTAAGACACCGAGAACAATGGGGAGTCGGACAACGTGGTACTTGGGATGCAAAGCGTAACATTTCGTACGCGAAGTCCGCATATTTGCCATCTTTTTCCTGAATCTTAAGCTTGTCAACCACATTAGTGTAAAAATAGGACGGAGAACGCATTCACTCGATTTATCCATAAGGACAATGTCAGGTTTTTGGGCCTGGATACGTTTGAGGCTGTATTTGGGCCTGGAAACGTCTGAGGCTGTATTTGGGCCTGGATATGTTTAAGGCTGTATTTGGGCCTGGATACGTTGGAAGCTGTATTTGGGCCTGGATACGTTTGAGGCTGTATTTGGGCCCGGATACGTTTGAGGCTGTATTTGGACCTGGATATGTTTAAGGCTGTATTTGGGCCTGGATACGTTTGAGGCTGTATTTGGGCCTGGATATGTTTAAGGCTGTATTTGGGCCTGGATACGTTGGAAGCTGTATTTGGACCTGGATATGTTTAAGGCTGTATTTGGGCCTGGATACGTTTGAGGCTGTATTTGGGCCTGGATACGTTTGAGGCTGTATTTGGGCCTGGATACGTTTGAGGCTGTATTTGGGCCTGGATATGTTTAAGGCTGTATTTGGGCCTGGATACGTTGGAAGCTGTATTTGGGCCTGGATACGTTTGAGGCTGTATTTGGGCCCGGATACGTTTGAGGCTGTATTTGGGCCCGGATACGTTTGAGGCTGTATTTGGACCTCTTCCATATACAAATATGATTATCGTTTTCCATGAGGCCCTCAACATGTTCTGGGTCGTACCATGGATGAACTTCTGTGTCAAAACCACAATGCCATACTGTATTGTTTCACTATAAGGTATGTCCATGTTTTTTTCTGGTATTTCTTGCATTTAGACGTTTCATAAGTTGGATAAAACACGCCTCCGAGGTTTTGGTCGAAAATGTAAAACCGCGAACGAAGGAAAAGCCTTGACCTCGCTCGTGGTTTTATATTTTCAACCAAAACCTCGGAGGCGTGTTTTATCCTTTTCATAATCACCCTAATAACACAGGGATGATGTCTCGGTTTGATACCGTACATTGCAATATATCAGTGACAAACTATCAATAGATGACATTCATTATGCACTGGCTTATTGATTTGTGAAATGTGAAAAAATATCGTTACTGAATGCTTTCGTTCGCCAGGGATAAAGTCAGTAAAACGTTTTCATAACTGAACTTCTTCTACAATACTATCAGAATACATGAGTGTGAAATATTATTGTGCAGTTATACTTTACACTGAGATGCACTTTATCGTTTTCTTCAAGAGAGTTTGTTTCTATTTGTAGATACACGCTAAACAACCATGAGGACACCGACATGGGCGGTAGCTACAGCATGGACTGCGCTGCTGTTCATCACAGCGACTAGAACAGAAGGTTAGTGAGCTTCAACGCCTATTTGTACTTCATCATGGGGTGTATCCTTGATATGAGATGAGAGGAACGCCTATTTGTACTTAATCATGGCGTGTCTCCTTGATGTGAGAGGAGAGGAACGCCTATTTGTACTTAATCATGGCGTGTCTCCTTGGTGTGAGAGGAGAGGAACGCCTATTTGTACTTAATCATGGCGTGTCACCTTGATGTGAGAGGAGAGGAACGCCTATTTGTACTTAATCATGGCGTGTCTCCTTGATGTGAGGGGAGAGGAACGCCTATTTGTACTTAATCATGGCGTGTCTCCTTGATGTGAGAGGAGAGGAACGCCTATTTGTACCTAATCATGGCGTGTCTCCTTGATGTGAGAGGAGAGGAACGCCTATTTGTACTTAATCATGGCGTGTCTCCTTGATGTGAGAGGAGAGGAACGCCTATTTGTACTTCATCATGGCGTGTCTCCTTGATGTGAGAGGAGAGGAACGCCTATTTGTACTTAATCATGGCGTGTCTCCTTGATGTGAGGGGAGAGGAACGCCTATTTGTACTTAATCATGGCGTGTCTCCTTGATGTGAGAGGAGAGGAACGCCTATTTGTACCTAATCATGGCGTGTCTCCTTGATGTGAGAGGAGAGGAACGCCTATTTGTACCTAATCATGGCGTGTCTCCTTGATGTGAGAGGAGAGGAACGCCTATTTGTACCTAATCATGGCGTGTCTCCTTGATGTGAGGGGAGAGGAACGCCTATTTTTACATTATCTTGGCGTGTCTCCTTGACGTGAGAGGAGAGGAACGCCTATTTGTACTTCATCATGGCGTGTCTCATTGATGTGAGAGGAGAGGAACGCCTATTTGTACTTAATCATGGCGTGTCTCCTTGATGTTAGGGGAGAGGAACGCCTATTTGTACTTAATCATGGCGTGTCTCCTTGATGTGAGGGGAGAGGAACGCCTATTTGTACTTAATCATGGCGTGTCTCCTTGATGTGAGGGGAGAGGAACGCCTATTTGTACATTTTCTTGGCGTGTCTCCTTGATGTGAGAGGAGAGGAACGCCTATTTGTACTTAATCATCGCGTGTCTCCTTGATGTGAGGGGAGAGGAACGCCTATTTGTACTTAATCATGGCGTGTCTCCTTGATGTGACGGGAGAGGAACGCCTATTTGCACTTCATCATGGCGTGTATCCTTGATGTGAGAGGAGAGGAACGCCTATTTGTACATTATCTTGGCGTGTCTCCTTGATGTGAAGGGAGAGGAACGCCTATTTGTACTTCATCATGGCGTGTCTCCTTGATGTGAGGGGAGAGGAACGCCTATTTGTACATTATCTTGGCGTGTATCCTTGATGTGAGGGGAGAGGAACGCCTATTTGTACATTATCTTGGCGTGTCACCTTGATGTGAGGGGAGAGGAACGCCTATTTGTACATTATCTTGGCGTGTCTCCTTGATGTGAGGGGAGAGGAACGCCTATTTGTACATTATCTTGGCGTGTCTCCTTGATGTGAGGGGAGAGGAACGCCTATTTGTACATTATCTTGGCGTGTCACCTTGATGTGAGGGGAGAGGAACGCCTATTTGTACATTATCTTGGCGTGTGACCTTGATGTGAGGGGAGAGGAACGCCTATTTGTACATTATCTTGGCGTGTCTCCTTGATGTGAGGGGAGAGGAACGCCTATTTGTACATTATCTTGGCGTGTCTCCTTGATGTGAGGGGAGAGGAACGCCTATTTGTACATTATCTTGGCGTGTCTCCTTGATGTGAGGGGAGAGGAACGCCTATTTGTACATTATCTTGGCGTGTCTCCTTGATGTGAGGGGAGAGGAACGCCTATTTGTACATTATCTTGGCGTGTCACCTTGATGTGAGGGGAGAGGAACGCCTATTTGTACATTATCTTGGCGTGTCTCCTTGATGTGAGGGGAGAGGAACGCCCATTTGTACATTATCTTGGCGTGTCACCTTGATGTGAGGGGAGAGGAACGCCTATTTGTACATTATCTTGGCGTGTCTCCTTGATGTGAGGGGAGAGGAACACCTATTTGTACATTATCTTGGCGTGTCTCCTTGATGTTAGGGGAGAGGACAGCCCGACGTGGTGCAGATCTAAACACAATTACCACTTATCACGTGCTCAGGCTACTGCCAAGACCCTAGAAACACAATCAGACCGAATCCAGGTTTCGAACCCACGAACACAGGACTCTGGATTGCGCAAGGGAGGCAACTCTGACAGAACTAGAAATGATATAACACCTGACCACTCTATACATCCGTACATTGTTTGGGGCACGGGTGTCCCAGTCGTTTAAGGCGCCGCGATTAGCTGTGCAGAGTTGGGATCGAATCCCGGTTCGCCCCGATTATGTTTCTAGGTTTGTCAGCACCATACCCGTGCTCGTGGGTTTCACCGAAGTGGTAAACGTGCATCACTTCGGGCTTTCCTCCAACATTAAGTTGACAAGCCGTGATATAACTGGAATTCTGTTATAAGCAGAGTTAAACCCAACTCACTCACTCACTCAATAAACAGCAAATGTAGTTCAGTTGTATGTCATCTTAATATACCCTTTGAATCCCACTTGACCCGTGAAGATCCGGGTTAGAATAGGTCTTCAGCAAACCATGCTTGCATTTAAGGGCGACTATGCTTGTCATAACCGGCGTCTAACGGGATCGGTTTGCCAGGCTCGCTGACTTGGTTGATGCATGTCATCGTATCCCAGTGGTGTGGATCGATGCTCATAATATCAATCACTGGATTGTCTGGTCCATACTCGATTATTTACAGACCGCTATCATATAGCTGTGTGCGGCGTTAAACAAAAAAACAAGCGAAAATATACCAGAATCCTACTTACTTTGTGTAATACAGTACATATCGGTTTAAGAGTCAATCATAATTGTGTTTACTGGTTGATCTGGGGAATATACAGCTTATTTTGTCGTAGATGGACCAGGCAGTATCAGTGACGCCAGTTTTAGGGAAGTTAGAAATGCGTTGATGACGTTTGTTAATCAAAGTATCAGAAGCAGCAGTCTTACCCGAGTTGGCGTCGTAGTGTACAGCGATCGAATATCTTCTGTCATCAACGCATCCCCTGACGTCAACACACTAGTGAGTAAAATACAGAGGCGTGTTAAACCCGGCGCTGGAACAAACACTCATCTTGGTATAAGGAAAGCAAAAGCTTTTTCAGACGTTGACACTTCTGGTAACCCCCACTTCATGATTGTGATGACCGACGGTTTGTCACAAAATCAAGCAGATACTTAAACTGCTGCTGCAGAGACGAAGACGTGTGGGATACGGGTCTTTGCTGTAGGCATGAATCCTTTGCTTAATTCTTCATCGTCACCAGACAAGCGACGTTATGAGCAGGAGTTGATAGATATTGCTATGTCCAATATGACAGCAATTCAAATTGAAGACCTCAGCAGTTCACAGTATCACGCCTCGTCCAGGACCTATGCTCTTTAACTGGCAAGTAAATTTATATTAAAATATGATGAATCAATTTGAATCTTTAAAATACGACTTGCATCAATTCAAATAACCAGTTGTGTATAGAATCCACTATGTACCGATCTCATCAATGTTTCAGTGTCTGTCGTCAGTCGCCCGGAAAGCATCACACGTTTGGTTGGTACCTCGTCATCATTTACAGTGTCCTTCACCGGAGAACCTGCAGGAGGCATTTGGGTAAAAGTAACGCCCACAAGAATCGACTTGACGGGTGGTAGCAGATATATACAAACTGTCAACGGTTTAGAGAGATCGTTGACTATAACTAGCGTTGTACTCTCAGATGGAGGAACATACACGTACTCCGTCGGCAGCCTCAATCCTCAAGCCACGTTAACTGTGTTCAGTAAGTTTAATAACCAATCTTTCAATGACTTTAGAAATTTATATGTAACTACAGAGAAGATAGAATGGATTGTGTTTTATAATTTGATCAACCATGTTGTTTGATAGCAGGGTTTGAAAGTTTCATTTTAAGTTGTTAATGTACAATGTGCTGTCGCATATATGTTAAAGTACACATTACTCAATCAAGGAATCAACACGTGAAGATCCGGGGTAGAATAGGTCTTCAGCAACCCATGCTTGACGTAAAAGGCAACTATGCTTGTCGTAAAAGGCGACTAACGGGATCGGGTGGTCAGGCTGGCTGACTTGGTTGAAGCATGTCATCGATCCCAATTGCGTGGATCGATCCTCATGATGTCAATGACTGGATTGTCTGGTCCAGACTCGATTATTTACAGACCGCCGTCACATAGCTTTAATATTGCTGAGTGCGGCGTTAAACAACAAACAAACAAACAAAACCAAATCACCAAGGAATCATATTACTTTTCAGCCCGTTTAACTAACGACACAAGTGCCGGTGGACAAGAAGGCACTTTTGAGACGCAGGTCACCCCTAACGAGGCAGCTGAAGGCTTCTGGTTGAAAGATGGTTTTCGTTTGAATATTTCCAGTACGAAATACACCATCACGAGGACAGCTACCGGACGACGACTGGTTGTAAATAACGTTGGAATTGCTGATGGAGGAGAATATACCTTTAACCTGAATGGTGTCACGACAAGTGGATATCTGTCTGTCCAAGGTATGTATTCTTGTTCATTGTGGTAAGAGGCGACTAACGGGATCGGGTGGTCAGGCTCGCTGACTTAGTTGATGCATGTCATCGTATCCCAATTGCGTGGATCAATACTCATGAGATCAGTCATTGGATTGTCTGGTTCAGGCCCGATTATTTACAGACCAACATATGGCTTGAATATTGCCGAGTGCGGCGTTAAACAACAAACAAACTATTCATGAAATGTGGCATTTAAGTATGGCAAATGACGTCCACTGTAATTCATGAACATGCACGACTATATTATTACTAACGATGAGGGAATATAACTTCAAAAACAAAGTGTGATAATGACTTAAAATTAGAGGTGAGATATAACTCTCCGCTATTATAATCATCGCTAACTTTTGTTGATGATAGGCGGTCGGGTAGCCCAGTGGTTAAAGCGTTCGCTCGTCAAGCCGAAGATCCGGGTTCGATTCCCGACATGGGTGCAATGTGTGAAGCCCAATTCTGGTGTCCCCCGCTGTGATATTGCTGGAATATTGCTACAAACGGCGTAAAAGCATATTCACTCACTTTTATTGGTGAAAAGTCATCTAGTAACGTGTTTCTTTACGTGCCATACTGCTTTACATTACCACACAGGTTGGTGGTGGTCTGTATTCAGTTGATATCTTCGTGTCATGCTTGTTTCAGCTGTTATTACAAATTCCATGGGAGATGTGACTGCCCTTGCTGGCACAAGTCCACAGATGGTAGCATTTGTCAGTCCTGCTGGTGTCACGTATGGCGTCTGGAGGAGGGAAGGGGTTGACTTAACAAATGACAACAGATATACGACAACGACACTCGACGCTTCTCAGACACTGACAATACCAAATGTGCTGACCTCTCAAGCTGGACAATACAGTTATACAGTTGATGGATCTACCAGACAGGCTAATCTTACGGTTTTAGGTAAGTTGCCATGTTTTTCAGTCAGTGAGGTAAGTTTGTTTGTTTTCTGAAATAGATGGGATCCAGGACAACAAGGTGAGTAGGTGCCCATCAACATGTCAATTTTTCACGTTTTGCTCACCACAGCTGATTTGGGAACTATTTGGATTCATGGATGACACAGAATTAATAATGTAAGTTACCTAAGGTGTGTTCCGATTGATTTATCAGCGTCTGTATGAGCCGGCTACATGGAAAATAATGGACTGCCCCTTAACCAATCAGAAGCTGGTAGTTTAATGTTGGGATAAGGACATTTATCAACACGTAATGGGCCAATAGAATTTAAATATTCCACTAAGGTAAGACAGGGTATGGCACTTAGAACTGACGCGTTACTATGGTAACAAACACGCGAGTCCATGCACGGGAGCAGTTACACTTATGTCTTTTCTGTTGTTTTATCAAAATAACTTTTTTTCAAATAATACTTGATGTAGTAAGAAACAACACTTGATCACGCGCTGTTTATCTTGTTTGAATGTAAGCAAAGAACGCCGATTTCAACGTAAACCCGCGTAGGTAGTTCCCATGCTTCTGTTTGTTTGTTTGTTTTTAATGCCGCACTCAGCAATATTCCAGCTATATGACGGCGGTCTGTAGATAATCGAGTCTAGACCAGACAATCAGTGACTGCGAGTCTGGTCACCTGATCCTGTTAGTCGCCTCTCAAGGCAAGCGTGGGTTGCTGAACACCTGTTCCCAACCCAGATCTTCACGGGTCTTACATCCTTCTAAATTTTTCGAATTATTGGCTTTATTGATGAATAGGAAATGTGTAGTCACGCCGTCCTGTGGCCGGAGTTCTGCCGTGCGGCGTCGGGCAACAAACGCTGGATCTTTGGCGCAAATTGTGTATATAGACAGACATTGATTTTATATTACTATATTTCAAAGTAACAAAGAGAAATGTATTTACATGAAAAACATAAACATGTTTTTCTAACATAATGTTTGCAAGAAGAACATAAACATACGTAAAATGCCTATATGGACACATTTTACTTGTCTGTACACATTAATACGAAAATATTATTACAAATACATACATGCACACATACACACACTACATATAAACACATTTACATACATATACACATGTATACATATGCACACACACACACACACACACACACACAAACACAAACACAAACACACACACACAAACACACACACACAGGCATATCTATACGCCATATATATCCGGGGCGGAATAGGTCCAGCAACCCATGCTTGCTGTAAAAGCCGAATGACGGGGGATCAGGTGGTCAGGCTCGCTGACTTGGTTCATATTTGTGATCGATCCCAATTGTGTGTGTCGATGCTCATGGTATTAATCACTGGATTGTCTGGTCTGGTCCGCCGCCATATAGCTGTTATATTGTTGAGTGCGGCCGTTGAACCACAAACCAACCAACCACACACACACACACACACATTATATATATATATATATATATATATATATATATATATATATATATATATATATATATATATATATATATATATAATGTTTGCATATATATTCATATATATGTTAGAAAGTAGAGACAACTGAAATAAGAAACAAGGATCCCTTGAAAATAATGGTACGAACATTACCGCCAATAGCTGATAAACAATAACATCAGCGTCCGAATATTTATTCAGACTCGGCTTAATTCTACTTTACTTCGTTTCGTTTCAGGGCGAATGGATAATTATACGAGAGGTGTGGGAGAAATTCAGAGCTTTCTTGTGAACGTATACCCTGTAAGCACAAATGGATCATGGTATAGGAACGGCGTACTGCTTACTAATGGTGCTAAGTATATAATCACACTGAACATTGGTTCCTATAGACGCCTTGTTGTTCTAAATATCCAATTAGTAGACGGCGGAGAGTATGTCTATGCAGTGAATGGCATGGAGTCCAAGGGATACCTTACAGTCACTGGTATGTATTTTGCACCTTTGTATATTTTATTATTATACTTTTTTGCCATTTGAGCGAAGAATGACATTGGTCATAACACGACCCTGTGTTATTTCGTAATTGTTTATAGAAACGGCGGAAAGTGGGGGATTTTCCGAATGGGGCCAATGGACTGGTGCTTGTGAACTGACCTGTGGGAGAAGCGCAGTGAAGAACCAGTCAAGGACCAGAAGCTGTGACAACCCTGGGGGGACCAACTGTGTTGGACCCTTGACCCAGACAATGAGCGTGAGCTGTGGCTTGAGGGATTGTCCAAGTAAGCTGTCCTTTGTATTTTGTCTTAAGAGTTAGTTAATGTTTGGCTTTATACGTGGAGAAGGATTCAAAAATACCCATAAAAAACTTACATGGACATTATTAGGACTTTTTATACGAATGGGTTTTTTTCACTCCGAGCGTTACAACCGATCTACGAAAGATTTCAAAGAGAGCCTTGGAATCTTGCTAAAAAGTTGTTTGGTAAGTGTTACAATGTTCAAAGTATTTGCGAAAATAGGTTTCAAAAAGTTTTTATGGTAGATATGTAGAGGACATTTCCAAATGTCACGCGTTTGTGATCAAATTTATGGATTCCCTATTTGGCGTGTAACATTTGTAATGATTTTCAATGGCGACGTTTCTGTTGCGTTTCTGATGCATTGTTGTCATGTTCATAAAAGTGGGTATTAAATCAGATTAACTGTACATTATTTGTTGATGCGATGATTCATTTGATAAAACGTAGGTGGCATTTGGGTGCTGTGATGAACATCCGTTATGGCTTGCTATTTAGAAATGTGATGAATACTAAACAGACACTCAGCGTGGAGTAGGTGAGGGAATGTTGCTACATGTCAGTCAGTAATATTCAAACAATACCCCTGTGTCTTGTGATTAATCGAGTAACCAGGTAAACTAGTGATGTGAAGTGTGACCAACTATATACTGCATCACTCCCCGATAGCTGTGTACTGCGTATGGTTAAGCGTTAACATGCTCGAAGGTACTTGACTTTTCACACTCAACCCTGAGACGTAAGGGAGATTAAAACAGATGAAATAGACGTTAACGCCATGAAAAGAAATATGTAAGTTCTCACATACATAGGAATCTTCCTAGCGGTATGGTTACATGAGGATTCATGTAGCCAAAAACTGTATAAGAATTGCCTACAGTAAAAAAAGAAAAGTAGTAAACTTAGAAGAAAACGACTAAGAGAATTTGAATATTTCCAATCAAGGAGAAGACGTTTGGAGGACAAACCTACTTGTGATGACTTTTTGACATATTTTAAAGATCTATATTCATCTCAAATCAGTACTGTGGGTAACAACGTGGACGATGTGATAAACAACGATCTAGAGGCTGGTAATGATATGATCTCTCCTGAGCTTGAGTGTGATATAACAGAACAAGAGGTGAAGGTTGCCTTTTCTGGCAAATCTTGTGGAGCTGACGGTGTTGTAAATGGATCTTAAATGTGCATGTAATCTTTTTATTCCTAACAAAACAATATTGTTCAATAGGTATTCACACTTAGTGTGTTCCCGAGAGCTTGGTCTGAAGGAATTAACCAAATTCATAAGGAAGGCGATATTAAAGACGTTCATAATCACAGCGTGATAACATTAAACAGTAAATGACTGTTGCTTTTCCAAGCTCTTCACAGCTGTACTTTTACAAATAGGCTTACTGAATGGGCCGAAAAGAGCAATACTTTTTCTGATCCCCAGTTTGGTTTCAAGCGCGGTTATACAACCATTGATGCCACATTTGTTTTACAATCTTTGGTGAACAAATATATAATCATTCAAATAGGAATATTGTACATTTGTAGACTTCACCAAAGCTTTTGACAGTATTTAAAGAACTGGCATGTTGTATAAAATGATTAGACAAGGAGTGCGTGGTAAACTATGCAATGTAATATAAAGTATTATGAGGTTGTCAGATCGTGTGTAAAGTATAACGATAACGATTGTGTATCAGAGTATTTTCTTATCGTTATGGGTATCAAACAAGGTGAAGTTATGTCACCAATACCTTTTCAATTATTCATTGTGGATTAAGATCGGGGCCTCGAAGTTAATGTAACGAAACCTGAAAAATTGGTGTTTCGAAAAAGCGGGTAAAATAAGGCGTGAGTGAGTGAGTTGGGTTAAACGCCGCTTTTAACATTATGCCAGTTATATCACGGCGTGTCAGCTTAATGTGGGAGGAAAGCCCGAAGTGATGCAGGTCTCAGACGTTTAGCACTTCGGTGAAACCCACGAGCACAGGTATGGTGCTGACAAAAAAAGGCGTGATAAATATTGGGAGTACAGTGGTCAACAGATGGACACATTTAATTCCCTAGGTACAATAATATCTTGATTTTGAAAAAAAAAAACATTTGCAAGAAAGGGATTGTTTATTTGTTTGTTGTTTAACGCCGCACTCAGCAATATTCCAGCTTTATGACGGCGGTCTGTAAAATAATCGAGTCTGGACCAGACAATCCAGTGATTGACATCATGAGCATCGATCCACGCAATTGGGATCGATGACATGTATCAACCACGTCAGCGAGCCTGACCACCCGATCCCGTTAGTCGCCTTTTACGACAAGCATAGTCGCCTTTACGGCAAGCATGGGTTGCTAAAGGCCTATTCTACCTCGGATCTTCACGGGTCGCAAGAAAAGGGATTGAAAGATATGAACAGCAATGTGCCGTTACAACTCGTTAGTGCCATTTTTTGTATTCTCTTGTTACATACACTATGAAGCATAGTTTTGGAATATGGGGAGCTGTTAACGTGGTACAAATTGAACGTGGACTTTTCATTTCTAGATATAGCATAGTGATAGGTTACTAATTCAAACTTTTAAATAAATCGAACTGTTACGAATTGGGCTTATTATGTAAAACAAATATTATTTGCACATGGATTTGGTTATGAGTGGATTGATCCGCTCAGTGTAACCCCAGAAGCGTCTTGTAATGTTTTCAAGCAAAGTTTAATAAATATGTTTGTCCAAAACTGACGTAGGGATATATCATCAATGAGTAAACTGTATGAAAAAGCCAAGCCCACTTTTATGTATGAATCTAATTTCGACCTTTTGCATTATGAAGACAGGAAGAATATCACCATGGTAAGAATATCAAGTCATAATTAAGTTACGTATTAAAACAGGTCGTTACGAAAGTGTGAACAGAGAGTTAAGATTTCGTAATTATTCTTAAAGCGAAAATATATTCGATGTCAAACCTTTCTGGTTAATTGATCCTTGACTTGTATTGTTGACCTAGAAAGCCCTGTGCGGGGCCGATCATAAACATTTTGTGTCTGCAGAAATCTTTTCCGCAAATCACATTCAGAGACATATTGAATACATATATTGGCCACCTCTCAAAGAGTTCTACCAGTTTGAGGGAGGCACGGGTGACCCTGTCGTTTAAGGCGCCGCGATTCGCTGTGCAGAGTTGCGGCCCTTTGGCACGCCAGAAACCTGTGATTGTGGGGTTCGAATCCCGGTTCGCCGAAATTATGTTTCTAAGTTTGTCAGCACTATACTCGTGCTCGAGGGTTTCACCGAAGTGGTAAACGTCTGAGACCTGCATCGCTTCGAGCTTTCCTCCCACATTAAGTTGACACGACGTGATATAACTGGAATAATGTTAAAAGCGGCGTCAAACCCAACTCACTCACTCCCTCACTCACTCTACCAGTTTGAAGAATGCCAATAACCCTTCCGTGTTCATCACCTTGTAGACGACGCATTCAAAATCACTCACAAATACTGCATTTAAGCAAGAGTAGAGAGCTTCCTGTTGTTGTATTTAAATGCTACTACTATATATGTTTTAGTTGATGGAACCTGGCAACCGTGGCAAGACTGGACTGAACTTTGCCTCGCCTCGTGTGGCAGTGGTGTGAGAGGAATACGGCAGAGGGAGAGAGAATGCAATGAACCCACTAGCGGTGGAAAGCCCTGTTTGGGCGAAAGTCTTCAGTCCAGATCTTCAATATGCAAGTTACCCTCATGCTATGGTACGTCGCTACATCACTCACATGTCTTTCAGTAATCGACATACTTGTCGCAGTGTTCCACTTTGGATACAAGAACATTTAATATAGATAGTGAGTGTGTGAGAACGGTTTTACGCCGCTTTTAGCAATATTCCACCAATATCACGGCGGGGGACACCAGAAATGGGCTTGACACATTGTACCCATGTCGGGAATCAAACCCGGGTCTTCGGCGAGACGAGCTAACGCTTTAACCTAAGACGGACAGACAGACAGTAAATCGGTACAGGAATGTGGAAATTAAAATCCCACAAGCCATAGTCTTTCGTCACTAACAACATCATCATAGCTTTATGAAGCTCTTCTGTCCACCACGATGTTGCCGTCAGTGTTAATCCGCAGCTGACGTTTTGGAATTTCCCGGACACGTCACTCAAATATCTTATATCTTTGTATGAGTTAAAACGGAACACACTGGTACAAGTACATTTGACAATCCAGCACTTCGCCCCAAACTGGCCATCTTCCGACAGGCTGTTGTCGCTATGTTGTGAGTACTTCACATGTTACTCTCTCCCTTGCAGCCGATGGTGGGTTCACAGAGTGGAGTCAGTGGACCAACTCGACGTGTGCCGTGACTTGCGACATACAAGCCACCAAGGTGGTCTCCAGGAACAGAACCTGCACCAACCCGGCGCCACGGGGAGGAGGCACAAACTGTACAGGGCTGTATAAGGAATTTAGGACTGTTAACTGTCCCCTCAGTGCATGCCCAAGTACGTTTTTACTCTTTTATTGTAACCGCCGATGAGTCTGTGGAGTCAGTGAAGCATAATGTTAAGATTATTTTGCAGTCATTATTTTTATGATCACGAGAAACTAAAGGTTATTATAGAAAGGTTAACGAATCGAATCGGAATGTACTTTGTGGGTATAACTATTTGAAATGAATTACCTTGCACGAATTGAAACAGATGCGTTGTTTTTAACGCAGCGTTTTTGTATGCCATTGAACTGTTTCACGTAATGCCCATGTACGAAGATCTTTGCTCTTCTACGACCCATCCTTGTGAACAAATGAAGCAAGGCACATCCATACTATCGACTTGCCCCGTGCCTAGACTGACGCTTAAAGTCAACAATTATTGCTATCTTTGAATTTACATTTTCAAATATTCAGAGAAAACATTCCATGATGCAACCCGCCCATTCTTTTATCAGTCAATCTGGAAACAGTAGTGCGTCAGTGGCCTATATGTTTTGTCGGTTTGTGGAATCATAAACGAAAAACAAATAACTTTGTTTGCCAATCAGATGTTGCCAGGGAAAAACTTGCAATTTATGTACTTTCAATTACAGTCGACGGTGGGTTTACTGAGTGGACTGGATGGGGCCCAATTGTGTGTAATGCGACATGTGGGCCTGACGTGACCACCTCGGTCACCAGAAGGAGGACCTGCACCAATCCACCTGCACAGAACGGTGGGAGACTCTGTAGTGGCGCGTACAGTGAATCGCGTGCAGTAAACTGTGGTTTCAGCCCTTGTCCAGGTATGTCCGACCCTAGTGACTCTTAGTGACAAATGTTCAGGTTTAAGTCCCGTGGATTTCTGTCCATATCTGCTGGAGCATGTTTCGAAGTTCCTGGAGTGTCTGTGGAACACATGGTTGACGTCGAAGGCGCCGATCCATCTCATCCCACATGTGCTCGATTGGTGAGACCAGGGGAGCGAGCCGGCCAGGGGATGACATTCACGTTGTTTTGTTGAAGAGAATCCTGAACAAGTCGAGCAATATGAGACCGGGCGTTGTCATGTTGAAAGGTAATGCCTGGGCCATGACGACGCAAAAACGGTAGAACAATAGGGCCGATGATCTCGTCGTGGTAGCGCTGTCCATTGAGATTTCCCTCTACCACTATCAAACAAGTCCTCTGTCTTGCTGTAATCCCACCCCATACCATAACGCTGCCGCCCCCGAACCGATCTTCTTCCATGACACAATGATTGACGTAACGTTCACCTCGACGTCGGTACACTCGAATCCGTCCATCGATGTGGCTGATGTGAAAACGAGACTCGTCAGTGAATAGAACTTGTCCCTACTGTGTGGCCGCCCAGCGTAGACACTGTCTGCACCACTGTGGACGTGCTTGACGGTGGTTTCCTGTCAAAATGGGACGTCTGGCGGGTCTTCTGGCGACAATCCCTGCACATCTGAGGCGGCGACGTACGGTTTGTGAAGATATTCGTCGAAGGCCAGGGATGCTTCTTGCAGTCACTGTTGCTGGCTGGAATCGATTTCGTAGGTGTGTTGTTCGAATCCAGTTGTCTTGTCGATTATTGGTTCCGCGTGGCCTGCCACTCCGAGGATGGTCTCTGACTGCATTCGTCCGTTGCCAACGTTGCCATAAACACCAAATGGTATGTTTCTGTGGACGTTAATTTGTCTTGCAACATCACGTTGACTCGATCCTGCTTCAAGCATATCAATGGCTCGCAGACGCCCATTTTCGGACAGGCGTGTCATTTCGTATGTTGAATAATTGCGTAATTTTGTTGTTTTTCTGAGTGGTTGTTGTCAGCACGATGCTAAACAATGCATATGGAATCCCGTTAACGAACATGTTTTTATACCCACTCTTGGGTAGTGAAATGCATGGGGCTTGCATAAAAGTCAACTTGTGCATGGAATGCATGCTTATCTGTAGCAGTTGCGTTAATGTGACTTGATTCCATACATGTACTACAATATTGAAAACCGAACTTTACTTGTTTGAAAAATGCAATGAAATATTGGTGTCACAGGAACTTTTGTTGTTGAGTATATGTAACTATCAAATAGTGATGATGCCAGGTGTTCACGTAAAGGTGAGGGTATGCTGCCTCGCCCATGGCATCCTTTACGAATACACGCAAAGGCAAGTAAATTGTTCACTTGAACATGTACAAATCCAAATAGGGAATTGAATCAGACATCATTTTGGTCACGGATTCCTCAAATATGGAAATGTCCTCCACATGACTACCATAACATTTTTGAAGCTTTATTGAGGCCTGGAATGTTGTAACCTTGCTCAAACAACTCTCTGACCCATGAAGATCCGGGGTAGAACAGGTCTTCAGCAACCCATGCTTTCCATAAAAGGCGACTGTACTTGTCGTAAGAGGTGACTTACGGGATCGGGTGGTCAGGCTCACTGACTTGGTTGATGCATGTCATCGATCCCAATTGCGTGGATCGATGCTCATGATATCAATCACTGGATTGTCTGGTCCGGACTTGTTTATTTACAGATCGCCGTTGTACCTCAGAAGTGGTAAAATATAGACACCAAAACCTGTTAAAATTTCCTTTTTCAGAAGTAAATTCCCTTTTATTTAAGCAGTATCAAAGAATGAACAATAACCCTAGTTAATATATGTTTCAAATAAGAAGCTTTAAATTATATATTTTGTAATCGTTCCATACGTTCAATATGTAGGCACAAAGTATAGACTAAGTAGATCGTCTTTATGCAACCAACAGGTGTTGACTTATCATCATTATGTTTTTGCAATGCTTATGAATTATCACACACCAGATGCCAGTGACCACTTATGTTCCAATGTACAACGGTGGAACGATGTTGGGTATCGCTACCATCCAGCCGACTGTGACAAGTACGTTCAGTGTTTCTTCAACCCCCGCGGTAATGTCCTCGGCGTCTACAGAAGCTGCCCCTTCGGCTTCTACTGGAACCAAGTCACGTTCCAGTGCGATGAATCATGGAAAGTTACATGTCCTCTTGGTATGGCCCTGCATGTATAGTGGATGTAGAGTTGCAATAACGACCATGATCACAATGTAAAAAAACGTGTTAAGATCCTAAACACAAACCTAAAATGCTCCTTGACATGTTTAGTATTGTGTTTAACAGCCTAATGTCATCAGGGTATAATGTGCGAAAGACACGTATACCAGTGAACTTAAGACATGGTGGGTTGTCCGTCGTCTATCTGTCCGTTCGTCGTTAACTTATGCTTTTTTTACATCGCCTCTGAAACTAAAACGTGGTTTAAACTGGCACTTTACAAGAATGATTCCAGAATTCCGATCTGATCGCAAACATAGCCGCCACGGCAGCCATATTGAAATGTTAGGTTTGATCGATTATCGAGCCATTTCTTCAAGTACATGGTATGTGGAATACCATGTTGTATGTTATTTAGCATAATGCAGCTACGTTCATTCTAGTGAGTTCGCATTTTTAGAAGAGATATCTATTGTTGCTTTGCTTATAATGACCATATTTTATCAAGTACAAGGAAATGTGATTAACGTTATTCACCACCTACATCGTACCAATTTGTTTGCATGTTGGATCATGAAATCATATTAACTTTTAAAGAAGTTGCCATATGTAGACATCTTCAGTCTCATAACGCTAGTGTTACCTTCTTATGTCAATCCCGGTACGCTCCGAATCCAGAGCGGTGCACGGGGACGTGTGCAGCCAGCTATAAGATGGAAGGCAGCTGCAGATCCTACTGGCGGTGTGATGGAAGGAAATCAGTGGCCAGATGTTGTTCCCAGGGATTCAGCTTCTTCCCTGGTCACGGTTGTCGCGCCAACTACTACTGCGATGATGTATGTCCCCATCGTTACGGTTTCAGAGGTAAGGTGGAATCACATTCCGACACACGCACACACACACGCACACACACACGCACACACACACACACGCACGCACGCACACACACACGCACACACACACACGCACGCACGCACACACGCACACACACATCACGTTTTATGTTAACACACACGCACACACACATCACGTTTTATGTTACATACATATATATACATACATACATACGTTTGTTTAAGTATGTTGGTGACTGTGGACTATGTAATGGTTATATGTTTAAATGGACTCGTACTTCATAAAACGTACGAATACACAATGCCTTTTATAAAGTGGTCAAATGTAACAAATGTTATATTTGGGATTACATTTTCTTAGTAAAGTACAAATTCTCAAAAGTATACCAAACAAGTACGAGAACGTTTACTTGAATTAGAAATTTTAATCCCAAATAAGACATTTGTTGCATAAAACGTATTAAGAAACCCAAAACTCAAGGAACCCTTCGTTTTGAAGGATTGTTTTCAAAGTAACGCTATGCATACAAAGACTAACAACATCAATCATTTCGCTTAAAGAAGTGTGTGCCAAAGGCCCTGACTGGACCGGAACAGCAACAATCTACAACACCTTTGTTGAAAGCATTGGGTGGACGTCGGATTCTTGTGGATCAGGGACTGTATTCGACATTGCTGAGTGTGGCTGCACAGACCAACGTAGTGAGTTATAACCAAGTAAATATTGAACCTTCAATCAAAACATATGCTGCAGATGTTTTGCAAGCAACGTGGAAAGAGACGTAGCTACAACTACAACATACATGTATATTGGGTCAAGACCTTAGTATCCATTCCGACTTACGGGTATGGTTATACATCCTCCCGATACATGGGGGTTATCTGACGACACAAGTCCAATTTCCACCCTTGCCGAAATACGTTGGGAATTCGTGGCTCGGTCGTAGCGCAAACAGTGGCTATTCCGAGTTATGTCCCTGCTATGTCCCTCTTATTGAACAATCGGATATGCAATTTCTTCAAACAAAATGGCGGCGCCCAGTCAAGACGATCTGATCGATAATCAAGATCATGTTGTAATAAAACGGGCCTTACCTCGCTTAGTGCATCAAATCAGGTGAGCACCTTGATTAAAAACATGAAAAGATTTGAAACCTATCCGTCGACGCCCAGTTCACGGAAGACATGCTTTGCAAATCCTGCAGTCGACTGAAATCTGCACATTGACATCCATGTTGGTGTCAACCGGATGTCTAGTTCGTTGTGGGATTTGATTGGACTATGCCATAGACTCCGGAATTCCAGTCTAGTTCGGCAAGGGTGGAAACTGGACCTTTATCATCGGTTAACTGCCTTGCCTCGGAAAGATGATGTTACAATAATCAAACCAATTTTCACCTCCCCCAAAAGTTGTCACATGTGGTGGCTGAAAGTCAATGTGACACGTCAAATATGACAACATTGTCCGAATGATGTAACCTTTTAATCGTTCAGAAACCCCATCCTGAACAGGATTCATCTACTGGTCATTCTTTCATATATGCCAAAACTAACGATTTTCTTTACTTATTAGCAGCAAAATCTCTTGTTCGTAACGTTATTCAAAACTAACATAAAGCAAAATTAGTAATTGCGCTATCGTGTCGCTGGAAATGCTGTTTCAATCACTTGATTCCGATTAGCACAAATTGTGTGTGCTACCATTAGGGCATGACATGCTTACCCTTTTAGCGAACACTGATGTTCAGTGATCCATTCACATAATTATCATGGCTATTTTGCCTTTACGCCCAATGGAATCTATATCGGCGTAAACTGAAGATTAAGTAAGGATAAGAATTTATGGATGAACAACTTCTTTATTACAATTAAAGAGCGACGTTTCGGTGTAGGTTCTAACACCGTTATCAAGCAACTTACTACTTAGTACTCCAACTTCTAAATGCCTATCAAAGAAGATACTGAAGATTGGTTATTCACTGGCGTTGATGTTTTGTAATTCCAGGCTGCACAGTTACCCATGCCTTAGACTCACCAAGCTCTCTGTCCTGGCTGCGCGTGACCAACGTGAGCATCAACTCGGGAATTGCTACACTAGTCTCTACCAGCCGCATGTACCTCGACATCAAGATGACAGTCAACACTTCAGTTTCTGTCAAGCTCCGTTTCAGGGAGGCACAAGCAGTTTCTGGGAGACGTATCCTGATGAGTAGTAGTGACTGCAAGAAGGGCAACAGTTTGCTGATGACGGTAGAAGATCAAGGAATACAGTTCAGTGTGTGGTCCTGGTATGGGGATGTCACTAAGATGACGATATCTACCCAGGTATGTACAATAACGTGGATACAGTCGCGGTGGAATACATAGTAGGCATAATAGGCCAGGTGCCGCTAGTGACCGGGTTGTTATTCAGCCTTGGGACCAACAATGTTTACAGGTCTTTATAGTGTGGTCACTACCCACAGTGTACAGTACATTCACCCTGTGCACTCAAAGAACCAACTCATTCGCTAGTAGATGACCAGATGGCGGAAACACGAATACGAACACCGGAAACACAATTGTCAAGACATATGGTGTCACCATTGGCAAGTGACTCAGTTCAAATGTGCCTCTGTTCGACCAGCAGGGAATAGGTATGTGAGGTGTTATATACTCCCCAGGGATTTGAGTAGGATAACTGGACTGCCAACAGATCCACTGGTCGGGGAACAAATAAAATATTTCTTGAGTAGATACTAGTACTTGGATACGTGTGGTATATAAATAATAATAATAATAATAATAATAATAATGGTTATACACTGCTGGTTGGTACAGATATGAGTGTCAACCAAGCGAAGTGAAGGAGAGGCTATCTGAACGACCACTGCATCGAGTTTATGTACAGTGTGTTGATAAGGTCAGCAACCCTGTAGAGTCCTACGCTTGGATGAAGTCGGCAGGCCTGAAAAGTGAAACAGAAGGCTTTCTGTTTGCTGCTCAGGACCAGTCACTTCTCACTCGAAACCGTCAATGTGTGATTTTGCATCAAAATGTAAATATGAAATGTAGACTATGTAATGAATTTAATGAGACTGTCCAACACATTGTCAGTGGATGCCCAGCTTTGGCACAAACACAGTTTCTTTAGCGACATGATGGAGAGGCTCGATGGTGTCATGGAAAATGATGAATACAAAATTCTTTGGAATAGGCCCGTTTACAGCCTCAGGCGTATCCAGGCCAACAAACCTGATCTTGTCCTTTTTAATAAATCCAGTGAAATCATTAATCATTGAATTTTCTGTCCCATTTGACACTAATGTGATTGACAAGATTCGGGAATAACATGGCAGATGTGCAGATCTCGCTTTCGAAATGTCACGCTTGCATCCCAAGTACCAAGTTGTCCGACTCCCCACTGTTCTTGGTGCCTTAGGTTTGGTACCTCCCAATCTGTTGACTGACATTGGGAGAGTACCCGAGTTTGCTACCAGCGATACAGCCCTTCTGACAATCTGGGTAATGCAGAAGGCTGCAGTGTTGGGGGGGTCTTCACATTCTCAGAAAAGTTCTGGGTGGGTTTGACTAGGCAGCGTTTCCTGGGAGAAGTCCCATTCGCTGTCTGGACTGCATGTACAGGGGACAAGGGCCTTGAGCTGATGATGAGCCTAACCAGCCTGACTGTGCCAGGATCACACAAACCTTCTTTGTTGCATTTTATATCTTAATCTGTAAATAATAATAATAATAAGAAGAAGAACGCATTAGAGCCGATTCTAGTAGGTGCAGTATATAAATGTTTAATATAATCATCATCATCATCATAATAATGATCATGATAATAATTTTACAACAAGTCGTTCACTCGACATGCTGGGTGACAAATAATGTCCTGTGGGTCCAAATGATTGCTGTCTGCTGTCCTCGATAATCCAGATTATTATACATCCCTATTCTAGTATGATAAGTACCCTGGGCCCATTCGCTACCATAGCGCCGTTAAGAAAGTGACCGCACCATGTCTATCCCTAATATGTAACTAATCAGAATGTCTTTCGCTCATTTGTGTCGTTTCATTGGACGTCTGTTTTAGCGTCGCGTGTTTCAAATTGGACTCAAAATTCAGAGTATTTATCGTAGCAGAGCGGGTATATAATACACTGGATCTCCGATGTTTGGTATATAATACACTGGATCTCTGGATGTTTGAAAGTACGGGCCTTGGGTGGACTCACAAGACATAATAGAGATATAACATGGTGGATAATCAATTATGCCTTTTATTTTTGAGAAAATAATTAATGTATGTTCAAACTATTACACGCGCGCATGAGCGCACGCACGCACGCACACACGCACGCACATACTCTTCCCAAGAATATTAATTGGGCGGACCCTTATCGTAATTCTTTTGTTTATTATTCTTCAGGGTATGGCACGGTCTGAGTGGAGGACAGTTACTGTTGACTACAACGGACGAGAGTTGTCGGGAGCGGTAGAGTCCGGTCGTTTAACCTACATATCAAAAGTCAGGGGTAAGGTCCTTGAACATGACACGTCGGGGAACATTACAATTGTCATGACATGTTTGGCCATCACAAGTCAAACACACTTTTTTCTTAAAATCGTCTAGCAAATCTGAAATTGAATTAATATTGTGACTTGATCCCTGAAAAAACATTCACTAAAACTATGTAAAAAACATGTAGACGTGTGTGGTCATGAATAGACATTATTGGAAATTACATTATTGTACTTTATTGTCAGTACATAAACAAATGTCTTCGCGATACAACTTTTTCATAAATGCTAGTATGGCCCAATTGCTGAGTATATGTCACCCATTTAAAAAGTTTCTCCAGGTTATCGTGTGTGAAATGGGGTTTTTTTTATTTCTACGTACATCAGCCACTAACGCTACCATCATGGAGTGTGGTCTTCAAGTCGGAGGAGGTACCTCACCAAATACAACCACGGCATTTGTGGGTTCAGTAGACTTGGTAAGAATCCATTTACTCTCAACCAACTGAGTAGACATGAATGACACTAGCAAAAATACGTTGTTAAGAATGATTGGATAGATACCACATATTGTTTCGAGAAATAAAAAAGGTCAAGAGAAAGCGCATGGTCATGCGTGCTGTAATATGATTGGTTAAAAGGGTTTATTAAAATTAATTCTCGTGGACTTTTCACTGAGTATGACTAATGTTCTTGACAAGTATATGTGTAACCCGCTACTCTGAAACCGCTTCGTGTATATATCACCAGTCACCTTGTTATAATATGTCCAATACAAGTGGCACAGTCGTCAAAGGCGAATTAATTCTCTATCCGCAGTTGCGTGCCTTAGGCGAGCCGGAAACCTATGATCGTGGGTTCAAATCCCGATTCGCCCTGATTATGTTTCTATGTTTGTCAGCAACATACACCTGTCCGTGGGCTTCACCAGTGGTAAACGCCAAGACCTGCATCACATCGGGCTTTCATCACCGATTGTGATTTTCGGTGTTCAATTCATATATTTTTTACCGCTATTTTGCCTTTTACGCCAAACGAAATATGTTTCTGGTCATCATCTGACATGTCGTAATATAACTCACATACTATCAAACGGTTAAAAACACTCAATCGCTCACTAATGTTCAAACCGCGTTTGATATCAAAGGGGAATGAAACTATGCAGACGGTCAATACACTTTAAATCATCGCGAAAAAAGTACATGTACATGTATATACAACCATATGTATGTTCTCTGAGTCTACCGGGACGGTCGGGTAGCCTAGTGGTTAAAGCGTTCGCTCGTCACGCCGAAGACCCGGGTTCGATTCCCGACATGGGTACAATGTGTGAATCCCATTTCTGGTGTCCCCCGACGTGATATTGCTGGAATATTGCTAAAAGCGGCGTAAAACCGTACTCACTCACTCTGAGTCTACCGTCGAAATGTACATTCAAGTTAATGGGGTTTTTTATTACAAAACATCGGAGTTACATTTTAACATATAATTCAGTTCTAAAATACGTTTGGTACAAACTTTGACCTGTGCATATAATTTAATAATTTATTTTTTATTATGTATTTATTTCAGCTACAAGTATCACGATGCAACCCGGGACGTACTGTTCTCTGAAAAAAAACTAGTGTCCAGTATACATTTTCGAAAGGGTTACGTTTACTTGAAAGAAGCCTTTCCAAATTAACCAAAGTTTTAGTCTATGATTCACGGCTGTACAGCGTCAGATTTGTGGTCGATACACAACAGAGCTTCGCAGCGCCACGTGCCAGGCAGCGATCCTCCCGCTACTATTAGCTTCAGAGCAGTTTGTGGAGTAGATTGTGGAATACAGACAGCAGAATAACGTTTCGAGCTGGACCTGAAAGGGTTGAGAAAATGATATGAGGACAGAAGAAATTAACTACATCGTTACTCTCTTGTGTTATTATAATGCATCTTCCTGAGGCAAAAAGTCCAGTTTCCACTCTTGCCGGACCTGCCTGGAATTTCTCAATCGTAGCGCCGCCATCAGTGGGGATTACGAGTTACTTTCCTTCCATGTCTCTCCTGTTGACCAATCAGATCCAACTTGCATTTGCTTCAAACAAAATGGCGGCGCCCAGTCAATGGGTTTTACCTCGCGAAGTACAAGAAAACACTTGCTTAAAAACATGAAGAGATTGACGGTACACATGCTCATCAAATTCTGCAATCGACCGATATCCCCATGGTGTTTGCGAACAGAATGTCGATTTCGCTACACGATTTTGATTGGACTATACATGGACACATTAGTCCAGCCAAAATATAACTCCAATATAACTGCCTAGTTCGGCAGGACTATGTTATGGTTAAGTTGGTTTCGATAGATATTTACTTCAAGTTGTTATTTACAATTATTGGTTTGAATAATTCTCTCATTCTTTATCAACTCCAATTATGTTTACGGTTAGAATAAGAAGACAGTGATTTAAGTGATATTATTTCAGATCTCTTATATTTTTATTATGGATTGACTGTTTTAATGTACTTGCATTTCGGCTATACGCCATTATTCCTAAATGAATTTATGTAAAGACTATAAGATAACTTGCATCAAAATTGGCACCCTTTAATGGAATTATCTTCGAAATGTAATTACTATGTTCAGTACAAATTTTTTGTTGAACTTTTTCAACAAAAGACATTCCACATTACATATATATAAAGTTTAGATGTAATAATTTCCGTTAAAAAGCGGAACTTGGAAGATACAGTTACACTCCCCATAATGAACGATTCTGCTTTAATAATTTCTGTTTGTCCAAACACTCTAAATATATTTGAAGATGAATACCATGTGATGTTTTATGTAAACGATATGCCACAAAAAGAAGAAAGGATCTCCCGTCATATTACACTGAATATCTATCTTTTTATGAAATACGCACAGCACAAGTTATAATATCTAATATGGGTTTGTTCTCAGCATAAACCTACAAATCACCTAACACCTAATACCAGAGATCATATAATAGATTAAATGGTCTCTGCTAATACCTTTTGTCATGAATGAAATATATGTGTATATATATATATATATATATATATATATATATATATATATATATGTGTGTGTGTGTGTGTGTGTGTGTGTGTGTGTGTGTGTGTGTGTGTGTGTGTACGTGTGTGTACGTGTGTGTTTATCATGCTATAGTAATGTATTATAGAAATAAATGGTCTGTATTTCTGATAATACACGTATATAGAAAATATGCTTGTCTTAAGGGGCGACTAACGGGATCGGGTGGTTGGGCTCGCTGACTTGGTTGATACATGTCACCGTATCCCATTTGCGTAGATCGATGCTCATGATGTCAATGACTGATTTGTCTATACGTTCATTAGTGGACACTATGTCACTATCAACGATCACTGTCATTTGTAAAATAAAAACGTGTTAAAGATCAAGGGAATGTGAAATGGGTTTTAACGTTTCGTCCAAGATTATTACACACATATAGCATATAGCACATATAGATCAAGAAATTATATGTTGGCCTTGGAACTGCATTGTGATCGTGAAAATGTGATTGATATTAGCAGTCACGCTTCAATAGCCATCCATATAAGTTTACGCCCGTTGCGAGACCTCTTGGTTACTCACGCGACATAAAACTAGGACACTCTATAATTCTTAGTAGGTAATATGATTCATATCTTCAGTTTTATTCCAAGAAAATGTAGAACAAAGTAACGTTTCCCGATGTTATCCATAAATTGTCTACTTTGCCATCCGTCCGTTTTAGTCAAACAACTTATTGAATATATATTCGATAAGGAATGTATCAACGTGACATGGGATCCGCGTGACATGGGACCTCAAATACGTTTCGTAAAACAGAACTATTGTTACGATATTCATCAGGTTCAAATGCTCCCATTCACCTAGATGATGTAATGTACTTGCAAAGGACAACATCAATTCATGTGGTTTCTATATTCATATTTATTTGTAGTCAGTAATATGTACAATTTGAGCACTACGTGACATTCGTCACGCAAGGAATAGCACAACACGGAAGAGCTGCTGGGGAATCTGCTATCGCATCTTGGAAATCTGCAAAACAATGAAATGGGTTAGATTGTGCGAAACATGTTGGTTTTCAAAGATGTATACTTTATTTATTTTTTCAAATCGTCTTTATAATCACAGGTATCACAGGTACTCACCATCTGAAGGAACAGCTTCACATGGGGTCGCTTCCTGTAATGAGCTCCAGACTTAAGAAGTGCGGGGAGGGTATCGGCTACCATACACATATCTACGAATTCCCAGCAGGCCTTGCGCAGATCATCCAACTGGAACTCGGTGGCGGCACATATCAATCCTAAAAGAAAAGATTTGTATCATATAATAGATGCAATAGGACCTGGTACCTCGGTCCGACAAATGTGCAAATACAAGTAGGAACTGTCAAGCTCCATACATCGAAGCATGCCCTAACGTCACCAGTAAAGTATTGACAACAATTTGGCACTATATACGCTTCATTCATTCAGTGTATTCATACGCAGTTTCTGAAGCTTCTTGCGCCTTTCCGTATCACAAACTAGGAATACTAGGTTGGTATTTCTTCATAAAAAGGCAAACACATACATTTATCTTCTCGGTACTTACCTATGACGGTGTCTGTCGTCACAGTCACGTGACCTAGGTGAACGAATGAGACAACTCTCCTGAGTACCTCGTGGTCGTAGTCGGGGATGGGGATGGTGACGTGGTTGGCCCCGGGGTGACAGACTTGAGTTGCAGGCACGGATTCCGTTTTCTTCGCCTTTTTCTTGAAGAAAGAGAAAAAGCCCCTCTTATCCTCGCTGGACTTGCGTGTTTTCTTCTTTGAGAGAAACAGTTGATAAAAGTACCTACAATCCAATACGAAAATATAGATATAGAGATTATACATCCTTCGATATTACCTATATTTGTACCTGTCTGGCGCTCGGCATTAAGGGGCTAAAACAAGGACTGGTCGGCTCGGAGTCGGTATACTGTGTCTGAGTGGGGTATTCATGATAAACTGCGGCATGGTATCTCAGTGAGCTAGCACTATAAATCGGCATCAGTCCGGACTAGTACAAGCAGCCACACAAACACACACACGTACATGCACGTCGCTATATAAGTGCAATAATCTTGGACGCGACGTTAAACCCCATTTCACCTCACCTCACCTATATTTGTACATGTACATTTATATTTTTAGAGTAGGGTGGTGGTACATCTTTCTTGAAACTCACCTTGATCTTGACCCCATGACCGCCTGAAGTCCATAGACAGGCTCCTTCTTCTTGCCAGCAAGGAATGTGACGTCACACATTTCTTGTACACAGAGGATATACTCAAGCGTGTGGATAAGCGGCTTCGTGCTCTCAAACACCACTCCGTCGTCAACATCGTCTACGTCGCTCAGATCATGCGGGCTGCTAGCTCGGGAACTATACCCAGACGTGGCTGATGACCCTGAAAGGCAAATAACTTTCATTACACAGGTTGTACTTCAGACCAGTTTCCTTGCATTCATTAAAGAGGAGGCACAGTCTGTGCAGATTTGATCCATTAAGCGTGTCAGAAGCTTGTTATCGGAGGTTCCAAGCTCAGGTGTTTCTTGTGCATACCATTACACACCGATTCAAAAAATACCGATTCAGTAAAAAAATCTTACCATCTGTTTCCGATTCATCTGTGGATGAGTAAGCATCATTCACCCTGTAGGCAATACGGCGCCGGTTTCTGGAATCTGAGAACAGCAAACACAGAGTTAGATACGACGCCTTGATGCACCCTGTACTGTGATTGTACTACATGTATGTTGAATAGTGTTAAGTCGTTTTATTGATATGAACTGTATATGATAACAAGTAAACGATATATCATTTTATACACGCATTCATCTCGGCGTCAAACGGTGATTTACCGTTATTGATTCATCTGTATTTGTATGTTTTATAATAAACGACATGTTCTACATATTCATCTCGAATCTGATATAAATAATAAAGAACTTACCTCGGGCTTCTAAACTATCCAAAGAAAGCGTACTCTCGTATTGGGCGTTGTTTGAGTTCATGGTGAAGATTCCGATTTTCAATGTCCAAGAGATTTTGTCAGAGAACGCTTGCACTGGTCTGAAGTCTGTGCAGATATGACCTTCCAGTTCGATTGCAGCATGTTTATAATCTCCACCAGTAAAAGCTAAGGCGCGTGAGTTCGTTCACCAGTAATAAGGCACGCGACATATGACACGCCATGACATTTGTCATGACGTCACGCGCGCGTGAATTCAGTTCACACCTGATTGCCTCTAAGTAAAGATAAGAGGCGATAATCTACTGCAGTCTCTGGTGTTTGTGTGTCTATCAGCTTGTCTTTCTGATTACATCTCACCAACCTGTGTGATGGCAGGTAAGTGGTATCGTTGTCCTAGTGACGAGGGTACAGGTGAGCACGTGCCGTGGCAAGATGTGAGATAAGTAGTAGGATTATTCTCACTTGTCGAGTTAGCCCCCTTGATGGTCGTATTAACAGATTCGCCAACATCTGTCAGCTTCATTCGACGAAACAATGAAATATTGTATATCTGTTCCATTTGACGTTACAGTTACGATAACGATTCAAAAATTACAATGTCAAAATATTGGGCATCTACGTGCAAACCAACTTAAACGCATTATTCGCTTATCGTAAAACCTGAAAAGGCTCTGTTCTTTATCCACTTTTACAGCTCAACTTAAACCTAGGATATAAATAAACCAACGCGATGTATTAAATTATATTAAATGTTAATCATTCAAGATTTCCGTCTGTAAGTGCCTAAACTTCCCCAAGCATTACATATATTGTTTATCTCATTCTCGCTCCTCATGCTGAGACACCCGTTGGATTCCCCACATGGGATTTATGTGTGAAGCCCATTTCTGGTGTCCCTGACGTGATATTGCTTAAATACCGCTAAAAGCGGCGTCAATCCATACATACTCACTCACTCTAAATTTACAATGATATAAATTGATTATATATTAATTGAAGTATTTGGCAAGACTTTTGTGTTGTTTCATTTGAATAAGGACAACGATCTGGAGGAAGTGAAGCAATGCCCGAGGTCTAACACGTCATCATTATATGATTTCTGGCATTTGTGATGCTTCTATTTATGTGTAACATACATTGATACTTAATGTTTCTATCCAAGATACGTAAATTTGTATGTAGCATACATGTTGATACTTTATTAATGTTTCTATTCAATTTATAAATTGTCGAGTTGTATTTTAAATTTGATTTTGAGACATTATCAACTGTTGTGATATTAGAATATTGATTGTGCTGTGATATGGAAATCATGTGAAATCAAATACGATATAAATAAAAAAAATCATAGTGTGTCCTTAGAGCGTCGGTCACCTCTAAACAGACAGTGGGACATACCCACAGGTGTTAATCCATTAATCCCTGTGTTGTTCTAAGTTTTCCAATGTTGGGAAACCGGGAGTACACCCCTTCACATGCACATTCAAAAGCAAGTCAATTGTTCACATGGAAGAACACGGGAACTTATGGTATAATTCAAAGTTGGGAATAGCATCGGACACCGATTGGGAAATGTCCTCCACATGTCAACCATAAAACGTTTTGAAGTCTGAACTGAGGCATTGAATGGGGTGACCTTGATCAAACAACTTTTGAGACAGAGTCGTATGACGCTCTTTGACATAGAAAGAGTATGCTCGATTGTACCTCCAGGTAGATCCGTGAATATCAGAAGGAAACGACGTAGGATGCGAGGTAAGCACATAGAGTGAGGTATTGATATTCATGACTTGTACCAGACGAAACCTTGCATACATGCGACTTGCGCTCCTGCCTGTCCGGTTGCTTCATTTAAGTTGTACCTGTCTAAATTACATCAAGAAAACGCCGCTCTCTACCAAGGACCACCAAGACTCACAAACCAATCTCCTGACACTAACTAGGACACTTCATAGGCTATTAATCACAACAGCTTATCATAATGAAATCAATATCAGAACATGCACAGTAAGGCAAAACATACACGACCCACAACAGTCACATTTCTGTCTCATACTGGCGACGAATGCCATAAATTCATGAAATTGACAATGAAGAATATATCAGACAATGCCGAGTCGTCAGCTAAACAGAAGCGGTATTCAACTATATTTGAGGGTGTGTTCATTGGCAATCACGCAGTACCAGCAGGCTCATTCTAGAAAATCTACAGGCTTTTTTTTCTTAAAAAGCATCATAGATCAGGTCTGTCATCTGGCTTCGTGCAATTTGTCAATAGCACAGAGACTGTCAACAGCTACTTGGGCAGCCATTGACACAAGTGACAAGTAACCGCGAATTAAGTAGATCAAGTTCGGGTTGGAGGGCTGTTCATTTTTAATATTAAAAAAACTAGACGACTGTTATTGAATAGAGTTTGTTGAGAAATATATTACTGCCTAACGTCGCTCTTAATTGTAATAAAGAAGTTGTTCATCCATAAATTCTTATCCTTACTGAGAAGTATATTAGTTCAGCGTTTTGTTTTACTATTTCTACAGCAAGACACTCTCCACAAGACGAGAAGAGAGATGACTTCAACTTTCCCTTTATGTAGACCAATATTCCAGCTGCTCCAGTCTTTGGTGTCTACCTTTCACAACTTTTGAGGTACACTCGAGCATGCTCCTTCTACATAGATTTCAAAGAGCGTCATAACATTTGTTTGATGAAGTTATCACATTCACGGCCTCGGTAAGGCTTTCTCTAAATTTCATTTAATCACGCTACGCGTTCGGTTTTAAATGAAATTTAGAAACATTATTCTAATTTTCAAACAAAGTACGTGTATCTCCTTAAAGACATTCTAAATACGAAAATGAGGCAAACGCTATGAAATGTCTACTCTACAAAGACACTGTACTTCAACCCAATGGTTTTTTTAAGTAACGTTATCAATTAGTGACGTTATGAAAAATGCATGACGTCATGTACAATTGTTATCAACAATGCAGCATAATGACATCCTACTTCATCACTTGACCAATCAACTTTGGGAATAGTTAAATTTGCACAGATGCAAACCTTGCCAATTTTAACAATCGAGCTGACAATCTTTTTTGATAAAATGCTCATTTCCATTCACACTAGTTTCTTATCTTTCGTAATAAAATAAATGGGGAATGAAGAATCAAACAGTATCGACATAATATCAAGAATAACATATTTATATGACGTTATTGTCATTTTAGACAATAATAATGTATCAAACCCATGCATTTTATTGACACGAATATCGTTCAAGAATCATAGCAAAATAAGCTATATATACAGATAAGAGCTCCTGATGCGTTTATACTTGCCAAAGTCTGCCTTTTAATTCTTAATCGTAGAAAACATCTTTTATATGGATAACTTTTTACTATATCATCTTTATATCATTTATGTATAAATTCTGTGATAATTCGTCTCTCATAATTCTATTGAATGGTTCTGTACATTTTATCTATGTCAGGTTGTATAAAGCTGTTTTATGTATGTACAGGAGTGAGACGTTAATAAACTATTGTCTGTCTGTCTGTCTGCGTAACACTATCTCTAAGCTTTCTCGGGCCTCTCAAAGATTTCATAATTCTTCCATGTGTGAGACGAGGCGGTCTGATCGTGCCTGTGGTGTACTCAAGAGGTGACGTTGTTGCTGTAGACACGCCTTGCGCCGATGCATATGTAGGCGTTGTACATCACGACATCACGAGTATCGTTCTACGCAATTGGGATACAATGACATGCATCAACCTAGTCAGCGAACCTGACCACCCGATCCAGTTATTCGCCCCTTACGCAAGCATGTGTTGCTGAAGACCTATTCTAACCCGTATCTTCAGGGGTGTATATTGTCATAGCCTAGGTACTTTCACACAAGTTATTCGTTATACGAATGCAACTGAACTATTAAATCACGTGACAGTATTATGTATTGCTATTGGCAGCAATGCAATGGAGTGTTAATTGCAGTCATGATTCGAACTCCATTTCATTAATAGTTAAAAACAAAGAAACACTAACCTAATTGTATTTGTATTCAACATATTTAAAAAGTTGAGTTGTTGTATCCATAAACTAATCCGTCTTTTTAATTGTATCAGGTTTAGGTATGAAAAATGTTTGTTATTACTACGAACAGATGATTTGTTAACTGGTTAATCAGGACAGGTACCGTCCAGATTACCAGGGTTTAACGGCTTGCTATATTTGTACTGAAAGACTTAATCCTTACTTAATCTTTACATATATCAGCCAGTTTCCTATATATAACCCAATACCCTTTCATACAATGTAACCCGAATAAATTATGTCGCGACCGTTGTATACCTAGTTTGCAGTGCACATGGCACGGGTGCAGGTGATAGAAAGACTGTGTAACAGGCGTCATGTTTAAATGCGTCAGTGAATGTCAAAACAGGATTTAGGACCCATGCAGTGGAACATAGGGTGCATATACTCATATCTAGAAGGGCGTCTAAACAGCCGGGCAAAAGAAAGGCTACACACACGTTAGCTGGTGGCTAAAAATAAACAAACAAGAAATGGTTATCCGATGGAGATGTAGTTTATGCGGGTATCATAGGCGATATTACATGCACCATATCAATATGAGTACCTGACAACAGGTGACGTGCACGTGACGTCTCAAGGACCATGGGGGTCGCAAGTTTGCAATGTTTTTTGTGAATTTTCAAGTGTCTTTAATACATTTATGATGATTGTGGCACCTATTTTGAAACGCCTGTAAAATATGCTTAACTTGGTAGTGATTGTGGTATAACATAAGGACGACTTTGACCAGAAATATGGTCTATTTGCGCCCAACACATCAAATGACGTGTCACAAACATAAATACTGGAGTAAGTATATTTACTGCACCAAATCAATTAATTTACTATGTATAAAACAGCGGAAATTCTAACAGGAAACGAAAAGTTAAAACGATATAAAAGCTATAAATAAGTTTGGTTTCATGTTTATTTCTACCAGACACCATATTATTAGATTGTCTCGTGTATATTTTAGAATGGCCCTTTGACTTGAATCATACAGCTGGTTGGGGCCCAGTATTGCAGCAAGGAAAGAGTTTCACTTTTCTCGAGCACTGCACTTCTAAAATGTTGTCTTATGGTAACATAAAAGACATTCCAATCGGTATTGTTGAACTTTTCAAGCGTATTATCACTACATTCGTCAGACAAAGGTGATATCTCCTTATCAACAACACTTGTGTAGGCATTTAGTGTACAGTGATCACGGCGTAGTCCATTTGAAACAACTGTTTCACGTCTCTTACGAAAATTGGTAATGCCTGTGACACAGAGTTACCTCCCTTGGTCTGTTTTTAACTTTTGACAGTGTGCTACTCTGACGCCGCTGAGTAGCTTCTCAGTAGAGTGCATTTTTGAACGCCCACAGTGCCTCTATGCACACGTTTCCAAGTCTATTGAGCTTCTTTTTAACTTCTTCCGGGGCTGTGGTGTAGCCTAGTGGTTAAAGCTTTAGCTCGTTACGCCGAAGGCCCAGGTTCGCCGTGATATTGCTGGTATATTGCTAAAAGCTGCGTAAAACCATACTCACTCACTCATTGCGCCTCCCCTATGCGAACTGATGCGACGTTTCTCACTCACTCACTCACTCACTCTTGAATGAAAACACATTATGAAACCACACACAATAAAATTAAATATTGTTGACCAAAGGAAAAGTACCTACAACTGTAAACAACAACCAGTTGACACGTGCATGACACATAGGGTGAGTGTCCATATGCACCAACGTTCATATAGTTTGGCATGATGCTTGGCTGTACAATTAAAGTGTGGAAGAAACTTAACCTCTTGCTTGATTTTAGCATATGCTTGATTTTTAGTTGAAAATATCTTAAGTTTGCGATATCGGCTGCATGTAGTAGTTTCATAAGATACAATTGATGATGGGTGTCTTAGACATGTTATCTTTGACTCGACAGGACGGTAAACCAGGCATGTCTTAACAGTGTTTTAGTTCAAGAAAAAGGACAATAGACAACAGGACATCCCTATTTAAAGACCATTCCAGTACAACATTATTTGTTGGCACAGCAGTTGTTTATATATTAATATATACATGCACACACACACACACACACTATGTACAAACTGGTGAAAGTCCCATCTCTCGAAGTCAACGGTTCCGGGGATAAAGACGCCTGTTCCTGTGGGAGTTCCGATTGGATTATTATCCTATGGGAGCTCCCACGGGAATCCAATGTCACACATTTGGTTTCAAGTAAAAACATCTATGTGGGATACATCTATCTACTGACTCCTTGCATCTGTCACAGCACAATTGGGATGTCATAGCTCAAAAACTAAAAGCTCCCATGGTATTTTATCACTGAAATAATAACTTAAAGCCCCATCTGCGGTAGGAACTACCGCACTCTAGTGGGCGGAGCTTATACGAGTGATCTGACAGGTCAATATGACGTCATGATAACACACACATTTCATTGGTTATTGCGTAAACGGGTGACGTCATGTAAACACCCACCCACGTGGGCCGTTTGACAACAAGGACGTAAGTTTTAATGGTAATAAATATCTATCAAACGATTCCAAGACTTTTCAACAAACGCGTAGGTCTTTGATTTCAAAACCTACCTGCCATATCGTCTTCACATCTTCATAAAATGATACCGCAGAATGTCCATTATATATCCAACGCAGTCCAACACAAAAATTATAGACGTTCTTGTTCTGAGCTATTCTAGATCTCCCGACGTTAATGAATTAATACGTTTGTCGTGATGAATATGAACAGTGTAATTGAACCAAAAAAAACATAATATGTGTCACGGCACCAATCGTTATCCTGTGGTGTATGGTATATCTGCAGTTTATAAATAGTATTTCTCACATATACACGGTAATCGGTGATTTCAACAGTGTTTTTCTTCGTTGTGTTCGTCTTGCCTTCATCTGGAATCTGGATGACAACGATCGTGTAAAAAACCCTGGTAATGGTCAAAAATATTCTCACGTGATCAAAGTAGTTTTTTTGTCGAGAACAAGGGCCGGGGCGGACGTACGCGCCGACTTTATCTATGATTACGTAATTTACTGTTCACGTGAATGAGCTTGCCGAGGAGCAGCCGTCATGGTCGACCAGTGGCGATAAAAACGAGAAATACTGGTCTAGCGACTTTCGAATTTTAGAATTTCCTAGTTTAAGTTTAATTTGTTAAAAATATAAAAAGTGTTATGAAATATATGCACTGTAACAGATCGGTGCGCAATTTTCCACAGCGGCAGCAAAATTAAGACACGAAAACATTATATTATTTCACGTCGCAATGGAAATAAGAATATTAAAATACGGACAGCCTCACAGACTTCGAAACGATGTTCAAATAAATATTTGTTCACATTAATTCTGTCATGTGCGAGAAAATGGATTTCAACATTATTTTCATCAAGCTTATTCAGGTCGCTGGCTGCACAGATCATCCTCTCTTGTAAACTATTTCGGCATGAACACATGTTTCTCTCAGATACATTTTTTTCTCCATCCATGACGAGCATCTGTCATAATGTGCCTCAACAACCTTCCTGGTCAGTTGAATTCAACAATGTTATACACACGGCCTCATTCACGGCTTCATCACAAGATTCCTTCCAAATACCCACCACGTGATCAGGGTTACGACCTTGGGATGAATTAATAAATTAATTTGCACTTTTAGAAAAGATTTTTTTTCGTGAATATTATTATTCAAAAATATCCTGTACATGGTACTTTGGGATTGCACTGCGGATTTCTTTTATTACTTTATAAAACTTTTTGTTTTCCCCTTTCTGACCTCGCGATCTCCTAGCAACCACGCCCCATGAGTGCATCGAGTTGCTGCTTACAACTGACAAGAACTTTGCAATTTCGCTTGTCTTCAATATGAGCAACAAAACATTTTCATGTAAATCCTAATTTGACGAAGAGTTGTTCGAGATAATCAGGAAGCCTTTGGTCATTTCGATTGTGACATTGGTGACTTTATCGTGGAGAAAGTTCCAATATTCAAGATGACTTCATTCCGATTCACAACTCGAATCGACAAGATGGCGCCTCTCTTCCCGCCCTTGCGAGTGCAACAGAAACTCTGACAAATTCAGTGCCGATTCTTGGGAGTAGTGAATCAGTGTCACAGCGAGATTTCATTGTGGAACCAGATGCAGCCGAATATGTATGTTCACACTTCTTTTGTCAACCATGCGTGACACGGCACAGACAATCGCAGTTAGGGAATGGTGCGGCCACCATGATGCAGAAATTCGTCGATTCGAACACAGTGTTTCTGGACTGAGCTAAATAAACGAAGTGTTTGGAGAGATCGTAGATACTTGGACTTGAAGAAACGGAATTATACGTTGCAGCAAATGAAGGATTGGTGTGGACAAAACGGGAAAGGGATCCCAGATTGTATTTTAAAACTTGTGCGCGAAGTGTATCCAAATACCCCGAACAAAAAATACATGGGACAAGTGTGGATCTAATGATCAAACTCAGTTTTGTATGTGAAAATTCTGTGAAAGAAAGGGAAATTCATAATTAAAGTTGTCTTGGAATATGTGTATTGGAGTTTTCGTTTATCGTAAGTACAATATTATCCGGATACGCCTTCTGTAGGCCAAAACATCAAGTATATTCAGTTACTTATTTACCAGTTGCTTATGTGCATTGTTATGTTGATACACGTAACATATTCATCTATTGTAGTCAAGCTGAGAAATATTGGCGCAACTTCTGGTGCTTCAAATTAGGCCCCTTCCTAAACACTAGTTGAAAAATCTCTGTAATAATTTACGTTTTATGAATATAAACTGATTATTGTGTGGCACAAATCTAACTGTTGAATGCAAATGACCAAAACTAAACAAATATCTGTAATTTTCGGATTGAACTGAAAGAATCGCGTCGTCAATTTCGTATTTAAGTATCGTTACTGTTACATTAACTGAAACTGATGTTCTGCTGCTGTTCTGCCGTAAAAATATACAACACAATACACTTTGACCACAAATGCATTAAATGTTCCACATGTAGACATGACCATGTGCTTTGCTATTTATAGCGCAAACGTAAATAAGCTCCGCCCACTGTGATCGATGCAGACGCCAAACACGATCGATTCGATTTTTTAGGATAAAACTATGGAAAAATTATTGACTTATATCTTGATATGGAGCCATTTGTTGTATCCATGGTTTGTCATTCAAGTTGATACGAAGTTTGACGGTCAATGGTGATCTGGTTCCTGTATGGTTTTCAAAAAACGTCTCCCGACACTCGGTTGTGTTTACATTGTCAGTCATTGTTCGAAACTGAAACACCGCCACCTTGCGGGCTATTTATAGTCAGGGTGGGGCTTTAAGTTGAAACAATTTACAGATTATATATGATACAAATATTTGATGTCCCCGCGCTTTACACATAGATATAATAGTACGTACTACTTAGAGCGGCATGTCATCGTATCTCAATTGCGTGGATCGATGCTCATGATGTCAATCACTGGATTGTCTGGTCCAGACTCCATTATTGACAGACCGCCGTCATATAGCTGGAATATTGCTGATTGTGGCGTTAAACAACAAACAAACAAACAAAAACAAAAAAAACTTAACATACATTATCTGAATTAATAAAATAAAATCGTTTACTCAATCTAAAGAAGTCAAGGACAGATTCTATTATTTTCAATCATTATCTTCTAACCGATTAGGCGTATCATACATGACAGTATTCAGATAAAAAACCAGGAATAGAGTCTGGCGCACAGGTCAGTAAATAAAAATATATACCCCCAATAAGTCTCTACTTACATATAAGGGGGTATATATTTTTATTTACTGACCAATAACGAGTTCCTGTGGTCTGGCGGTCGAAAAACCCGATAATGTATATCGGTGGACCAATGTACCTGGTAATGTCGGGAAAAAAATGTGAATTATAGACGACTTTATGCCATATAATGCTTGTTTTACTTTGTACAGTAATTTAGTTCAGCCTAGATTATCACAGCCATCAGCCATTTTCTGGAAAGCGTAAATTTAATTAAAGGGTGTCGTTTTGACTTTTCGTTTTGGTTTAAGAATCAAAAACCCAAATTTGGCTATCCAACGAGAAAAGGGTTGAAGTGTACCTTCACTGAACAAGGAATTGAAATGATCCGATTTTGGTCATTGTTCTATCGTTAAATCATTTCTGGAGTTTCGAATATGCGCTCGCAACTTAATGATGTTATTTTTAGAGGCCGAACGATCGCATCCAAAAGTTGAGAGAGATTTGACAATCGGTATTAGCAGAAAATAGTACAGATAATCCACTTGAGGGTGATAATATGCGGGAATTACCAAACTTAACCCACGTGTTCGTAAAATGGACTTGTCCCACCTTTCCTTGGTCGGATTCTGTTACGGGAGTCGACATTGTTAAATTTTCGGTATTTTCTCTAAATTTAGATGTGGTATTTAACCTGTATCGAAACAAATATGCCAAGCCCACAATACCACTTACCGAGGTGCTGTAAGTATTGCATTTTCTCCAACAATATACATATTAATATGGTAGAAGGTGAATTTCATTTCTTAACCAAATGTAACTTTTATGACGACATGCGTTTTAATACAAGTTGAACAGAATCATTTATTTTATGAAAACATTTATGAAGATAATTTTGATTTTCTTAAGGATGGTTGGTTGACGCCGCATTCAGAAATGTTCCAGCTATATGACGGCGGCCTGTAAATATTCGAGTCTGGACCAGGCAATCCAGTGATTAATATCATGAGCATCGATCTACGCAATCCCGTTAGTCACCTCTTATGACAAGCGTAGTCGTCTTTTACGACAAGCATGGGTTGCTGAAACCTATTCTACCCCGGACCTCCACTGGTGCGGGACGTTGTGACAGCGGCCGGTTTCAGTGGGCAAGTTATGGTTATTGGTTCTAAATTTTAGAATAGAATAATATACATTTATGGTCGATAAGAGATACTTTTAACAAAAATAAGTTTCTTTAAATTCTTTGTTTAACAAACCCTTTCAAGTTTCCATAAAAGAACTGCGCCAGGTTTGGAAAAAAATGATTTTTATATGTTTCTTCCACCTTTCAAGCCAGCCATTGTGTAGAACTATAAACGGGTTATCAATTCAGTAAATCCACACTCATATATTGTTTATCACCAAAATGGTTTCAGAAACACACATTAAAATCGAGGCAGTCATTGTGTCTAATGCTGAAAACATACACACAAAACTTAATACTTCGTGCATTCTTCAACAATGCAAAAATTACCCTTATAATCACTGCCCTTAATCAGGAAGAAGTACGAGACATCCTACCTTCAGTCGATACCACAAGGGCGGTTGTACCTGACGGTATAAGTAACAGAGTCATTAAACAGTCAGCTGTAAGTATATCAAAACCACTAGCTAGACTTTTTAACATGTTACAGTCTTCTAAATTCCCCACAACCTGTTCACAAGAAGGGTGGTAAAAACAGATGTCCTTATTACAGACTAACTGCACTCACAAGCTGCCTAGCTAAAGTACTACGAAAATGAGTCTATAAATATGTATTCAATTTTCTTAGAGATAAATAAACGTTAAGTAATCTCCAGTCGGGTTTTATCCCTGGTGATTCAACGACTTACCAACTGATCTATTTCTAAAAGCCGTTGATGCTGGTAAGGAAGTTAGGTGTCGGGCCGGGAAGTCGAAAATCTATTTACCAGTAGTACCGGAAAGGCGAATGGAGGGGTAAGGAACTGGGGACCGGGAAGGCGAATGAAAAGATCAGTGATGTGTACCCTCGTTATGTATACAACGGACACTTATACATTGAGGACACTGGGGTGTTGTGAGACGGAAAAGTGAAGAAAGAGATAAAAAAAAAATTGAACTCAGAGAATGTGATTACTAACTTCCATTGAACTCGTGAGACGGAAAAATAAAGAAAGAGATAATCTACTAAAATTGTTAAAATTGAACTCAGAGAATGTGATTACTAACTTCCATTGAACTCAGATTAAGTAATCTAGTAAAGAAACGATGAAGCTATAACAACACGCGGGAATCAGTTAATCTCTACTACTATATCTTGTATTGAGAAGATGCGACTTTAACGCAAAAGTTGTTTGAATTGTGAGTAGGATGTCTCTTTGTTCTGAAACCCAAGTAAGAAGTATATAAGATTTTTATATGTACAAGATCATGTGTGCGAAATACGCATCAGTCGGAAAGCGCACGTTAAATCTCCAAAGTAAGTAAGTAAGTAACAAGATCATTAACGTTCAAAACGATGGCTAATGCACAGGTACGTTTGATTTTCATCGACTCTGTTCGTGGCGGCAAGCATCTTTACTACAGTGGTCATAAGTATCGTATTAACAAGAAGACTGATGAGAAGACTTATTGGAAGTGTGTCACCAGCCAGTGCAAGGCCAAACTCATCAGCTCCGATGATGTCCTTCAGTCACAAGGACAGGCACACAACCATGTAGAACAGCCCTTCATCATGCACGTTGATGCCTTCAAATCGAAACTAGTTCATCGTACCAAGACCGAGGTGACTCCTATACCCAGGATCTACGATGATGAGATCGCCAACCTGAGGAAGAACCATGACGTTGTACCTGATGGTGTGCTGGCTGAGATCCCGACCTTTGCAGCGATGAAGACTATCCTTTACCGCCAGCGTCACAAGACTGTTCCACGCCTGCCTCAAAGTAGACTACACGTCAACTTAGGAGAGTGGACCCGTACTCAAGGAGGAGAGAGATTTCTTCATACGGTACCTATGTCAGAAGGCGAAGATCCTATCCTTATCTTCACTACTGACAAGAACCTAGAACTGTTGTGTGAAGCAGACATTGTGTATGCAGATGGCACTTTCTCGTCTTCTCCGAAGCTGTTCGACCAAGTGTACACCATTCATGCTGAGTTTCAAGAGCATATGTTCCCTCTTGTATTCTGTCTTCTACCAAACAAGGCAGAGTGTACTTGCGTGAGAGCTTTTGAATACATCCAAGAGGCTGCACACAACTTAGGTTTTGACTGGACTCCCCGGGTGTTTCAGCTAGACTTTGAGCGCGCTGCCCACAACGCCGTTCAATCTGTGTTCGCAACTATACATACTAGAGGCTGCTTCTTTCACTTTACCCAGTGTATGTGGCGACGCGTACAGAAGAAAGGACTGGCAACAGAATACACTAGCGTTGAAGAAGTGAAGAAGGTTGTAAGACGAGCTTCTGCCCTTCCCTTGGTGCCACTAGACATGGTTGAAGACGTGTGGGCTGATGCGATTGCAGACAGTCCTCAAGGCGTCAAGGTGACGCGCTTCATGGACTATGTTACCACTACATGGGTAGAAGGATCTTGGAGCAAGGACCTGTGGAATCACTTCGGAAACCAGGGACGCAGAACAAACAACAACCTTGAAGGATGGCATCATCACCTGAACAAGAGCGCCCAGAAGACTCACCCTAACATCTTCGAGGTAGTGAATCTTCTGAAACGTGAACAATCTCTAACAGAAGTGAGGGTTGAGCAGCTAGGCGCTCACCCAAGAGCACCTGCTCGGAAGAGAAAATACCGAGTGATTGACTCTAGACTCCGTGCCTTGAAAGAAGATCTGTTGAACCAATTGACGACAACAATGGACTACACTGACGATGTGGCAGATCTACTGCACTGGGAATGAACTGAATTATTACATAAATGATAAAATGTATGTCTATATACATCCTCAAATACATGCATGATATATGATATGTTATACTATACTTGTTATATATTGACTTTGTTGCCCAGATTAAATAGTGTCCTTATTTCATTGGTGTTTTCTTTGTAATTAACAAGTACCGGTAAGGCGATCATCTGCCATAATAAGAATTTTTGTGATGACCGGGAAGGCGAACGTAATTTCTAACTCAGAGGGATTGATTTTCGCCTTCCCGGGCCATAACCGGAAGTTAGGGCAATATTTTGTGATATAGGAAAAGTAGTTGATAAGGTTTGGCACCGCGGATTAGTAAACAAACTAGAGACTTATGGTATCAAGGGAACATTATCAACATGGTTGAAAGTTTTTTATGGAAAAAAACCAGAGTAATTATCAACGGATTTGAATTCAAATTAAACTTTGCATTGGCTGGAGTACCACAAGGGTCTGTTCTTGGCCCGCTGCTGTTCTTGATTTATATCAATGACCTAGTTGATAATATTAATAGTAATATTCGACTCTTTGCTGACGATACTTCCTTGTATATCGTTGATGGAAACCCAGACACAGCAGCATCAGCGTTAAACAAAGATCTGATCTGATCGAAATATCCAACTGGGCGAAAACTCGACAAGTGAAGTTTAACACTGGGAAAAACCGTAAGGATTTCATTCTCCCGCAAAACGGTATCATTAAATAGACTACATCTCCTAATGGATGGAACCATTGTAAAAGAAGTTGAAATGCATTTAGGCCTAGCTCTCCAGCGTGATAAACACTGACATTCTCCTATAGGTAGGGCTGTACTAAAGGTCAGTCCGATGATAAACTGTTTTAGAAGTTTAAAATACCGCCTCTCCAAGAAGAATCTCTAAATTATGTATGAATCATTCATCTTACCAATTTTTCGATTATTGTAGTATACATTGGAATAATTGTACTTACGATCAAAAATTGCCACTGGAAAGATTAAATCGGGATGCCTAAGAAGTTGTATACAGAATCAAATCTGAAACCATTGTCACTAAGGCACAAAAATCAATCTTTATATTTATTCTCCAAAATGGCAAACAATTTAGCACCAGCGTATCTCTGCAACCTTTTCCCAGACCAAGTTAACGTTTGCAGTGAGCACAGACTTAGAAACTCCTCAGACCTCCAAACAATTAGATCTATCTACCTATCTATCTTACGGAAAATCCTTTATACCTAATTCTACAAAAGTATGGAATAATCTATCGGAAGACATGTTATCTACTGGGTCATACTCAAATTTTGGAATTGTATCATATACTTATAAGAAATATTTCTTTAATACAGATTTTGGAACCATATTCTGTCAAATGTTCCATTGCCGCCTCACTGCAGTCACTGCAGTGACCGAAAAGGACATAAATTCGACATACTCATAACTGACACCATATGTGGTCCTTGTGGTCACTACTATGAAGACCCGTTACACTGCTTCTTTGTTTTGTTCCAATTATGATCACATTAGAAGCAATATATTTCATAACATAAAATGAGATGATACTAATACAGTACATATACTTTTACGGATGTGAAGGTCTATCATCTGAAACAAAACAAGACATTAAAATAAGCGCTGTCTTGTTTACCGATCCAAATTTCAATTGAAATAAAAATATGTTTATACTAATGTAAACATAGCGTTCGTTGCATTTTCCACTAACATTTTTATTAAACATCTGTTTCTGTGTAGTTTTACCCCCAGATGTGTATAATTATCAATATTCCCCACGGGTTGTTCACCAAACGTGAATGATAATTTCGAATTAGTGTTCGTGATTATGGAAATCGCCGTTATATTGCTGTGGATTCGTCTGTCGTTTCGGAGCACCGTGACATCTACACCCGAAAGGGAGTACAATCTAAAAAATAATTGCGTTTTGTGTTTGATTTGTTTAAATCTTAATTTCGAATAGAGGTGGTATAGAAATAAAACCGACTAGTTTTAGAAATATGACAGATCGGCTCAAAACCCAACGCATCCTTCAGTTAAGATTGGACTGTCAAACGTCGCCTCGGCTTCAACTGACGCCACCTTCCACTGAGATGTGCAAAAGAATATATACAATATTGGTTGGCTAAATAGGTTCTTAAAAGAATGTATACATGAACGCATCCCACTTGGGGATTACGGGTTAGAATTTGTATCCAACAATGTTTTCGTACGAGGCGACTTAACGGATCAGGTGGTCACGCTTAGTGATATGATTCATTGCGTGTCATCGTTACGCATAATCACTGAATTATTTACAGGCCGTCGTCTTTATGCTGAAATATTGCTGCGTGCCACCGTCAGCAGACATACAGGATGCCGTACAGTGATGCCGACATAGTGATGCCATACAGTTCTGCAGAATTCAGCCGCCAATCAGGATGCCGCCGTCAGCAGACACACAGGATGCCGTACAGTGATGCCGACATAGTGATGCCATACAGTTCTGCAGAATTCAGCCGCCAATCAGGATGCCGCCGTCAGCAGACATACAGGATGCCGTACAGTGATGCCGACATAGTGATGCCATACAGTTCTGCAGAATTCAGCCGCCATACAGGATGACGCCGTCAGCCGCCATACAGCGATGCCGTACAGTGATGCCGACATAGTGATGTCATACAGTTCTTCAGAATTCAGCCGCCATACAGGATGCCGCCGTCAGCAGACATACAGCGATGCCGTACAGTGATGCCGACATAGTGATGCCATACAGTTCTGCAGAATTCAGCCGCCAATCAGGATGCCGCCGTCAGCAGACATACAGGATGCCGTACAGTGATGACGACATAGTGATGCCGTACAGTTCTGCAGAATTCAGCCGCCATACAGGATGCCGCCGTCAGCAGACATACAGCGATGCCATACAGGATGCCGACATAGTGATGCCATACAGTTCTGCAGAATTCAGCCGCCATACAGGATGAGGCCGTCAGCCGCCATACAGCGATGCCGTACAGTGATGCCGACATAGTGATGTCATACAGTTCTGCAGAATTCAGCCGCCATACAGGATGCCGCCGTCAGCAGACATACAGCGATGCCGTACAGTGATGCCGACATAGTGATGCCATACAGTTCTGCAGAATTCAGCCGCCAATCAGGATGCCGCCGTCAGCAGACATACAGGATGCCGTACAGTGATGCCGACATAGTGATGCCATACAGTTCTGCAGAACTCAGCCGCCATACAGGATGCCGCCGTCAGCAGACATACAGCGATGCCATACAGGATGCCGACATAGTGATGCCATACAGTTCTGCAGAATTCAGCCGCCATACAGGATGACGCCGTCAGCCGCCATACAGCGATGCCGTACAGTGATGCCGACATAGTGATGTCATACAGTTCTGCAGAATTCAGCCGCCATACAGGATGCCGCCGTCAGCAGACATACAGCGATGCCGTACAGTGATGCCGACATAGTGATGCCATACAGTTCTGCAGAATTCAGCCGCCAATCAGGATGCCGCCGTCAGCAGACATACAGGATGCCGTACAGTGATGCCGACATAGTGATGCCATACAGTTCTGCAGAATTCAGCCGTCATACAGGATGCCGCCGTCAGCAGACATACAGCGATGCCATACAGGATGCCGACATAGTGATGCCATACAGTTCTGCAGAATTCAGCCGCCATACAGGATGACGCCGTCAGCCGCCATACAGCGATGCCGTACAGTGATGCCGACATAGTGATGTCATACAGTTCTGCAGAATTCAGCCGCCATACAGGATGCCGCCGTCAGCAGACATACAGCGATGCCGACATAGTGATGCCATACAGTTCTGCAGAATTCAGCCGCCATACAGGATGCCGCCGTCAGCAGACATACAGCGATGCCGACATAGTGATGCCATACAGTTCTGCAGAATTCAGCCGCCATACAGGATGCCGCCGTCAGCAGACATACAGCGATGCCGACATAGTGATGCCATACAGTTCTGCAGAATTCAGCCGCCATACAGGATGCCGCCGTCAGCAGACATACAGCGATGCCATACAGGATGCCGTACAGTGATGCCGCCGTCAGTGTTCTGAAGTGGCAATGGAAGAATAAAGGTGCTAGTTCTAAAGAATGGGAAACTATATCGTGTCATTAAATGCTGCACTTGTGCATCGATTGTCTGCAATATATTTGAAATAAAATGGGTCATTACTGCCGCAGTTCGGAATCACTTACCTGTAATACAAACAATATATTTACAACATATACAACATATCTATTAATTTACATGGGGACACTATTGTTGGACATTAGCAATCAATAGATCAAGATTCAATCACATGGTACACAACAGTCATCAGCTGCTACATTCCCCGTCCATACTATATGCAATACAGGTAACATGACATAATGTGATATACACATATAAAAACACATGTATATGATTCATGTGTCTCATATATGATAAAGTCACCTATATGACATAACTGGTCAATATCTGCACACTAATGCATCGATATCTATACATATACAGAAAACACTGACAGACTATTTTAAGTGGATGAAGCCAGTTGTTAAGACAGTAGCACTTGCATTTACACGAGGAAACGTGTGTCGTTGATGTGATAAATTCAGTGAGTAATGTCTCTATTGTTATGTATAAATGGGAAAATTATTATTATTTTTGCAATCATTTTATGTCATTAATTATAAATTAAGGAATGAATGAATAAACAACATAACAATATAAATATTTCGTTTTTAATGATTGTATTACAAGGTACACACGGTTATTATCTATCGTGAAGACGTCCGACTTTCGATCACAAGTCACTTAATTTCGTTAATCCGACATACTCGTTAATCCGACACAATCATGTGCAACCAACGATGTCGGATTAACGAGACTTGACTGTACTATGGAACACCTACCAGGAACTTGGACTGGGTTTACAGAAACCTATGCAGTTCTGTAAGGATATGTAAATTAAATTAAATGCATGACCCCATATGATCATCTACACATAAGTAAACAAAGAACACATGTGACTAAGATAAGTCATTGAACACCAACTCAATGAATACTTAGTACATTTCATTCTACATAAAACAATCCAGCATACGTTATGGTAAGACTTCCGCCCATATCCCCCCTCTAATATATATATAGTTGGAAGAAACACGCTACATGTAAATATATATTGTGGTTAAGAGTTAAACCATTTTAACAAGAATATATCATAGCATAGATTCATTTCACAGAATGTATATTTACACATTGAGAAGATTATAGCATTACTACTCCAAAGACAAGTCACAAAACCTATATCAGACGAGCCTTGGGTGCCCACCTCCAAATATCCAATGGAACTTAATATCTTTTCGTTGCTGAGTAAAACTACTCGACTATTTGACCTCTTGAGAGTGACTGAAGAGGTAGTGTGTTGTGTGCAAACAGTTATAGATATATATGTTAATATGTTTGTGTTCGTGCGACGTACACCTTCAGTTGAAACCTCCATTTGCAAAGCAAAGCACACCGATCAGTGCACGAAAACCAACTTGACAACAGCCAAAGCACTGACCCCCCCCCCCCCCCCCCCCCCCCCCCCCTGCCTTTTGTTTGATTATATAATTATTACACGGTTGATACTGATACTAAACATAACATATGTCACTGCAACACTACATATGGTTATCATTTATGCATTTGGGAATCATTTTTCTGTAGTAAATCATACTTATTAATCTCCATAGCGCCTTCATTGTTGTAGTTGGTAATTCTGTGTGCAATAAATGTGACACCTGGAATCAATCATATGTATTAATTTAAAAAGCGACTGTGCTTGTCGTAAGTGGCGACTAACGGGATCGGGTGGTTGGGTTCGCTGACTTGGTTGATGCATGTCCTCGTATCCCAATTGCGTAGATAGATGCTCATGATGTCAATCACTGGATTGTCTGGTCCAGACCCGATTATATACAGACCGCCGTCACATAGCTGGAATATTGCTGAGTGCGACATTTAACAACAAACAAAATTACATTGCTGCAGTTGAACAAAATTTGTGCAATCCATGACACGCGGAGGGAACAAACTTTTGACCAAAAGGCAGGCCCGTGTTGAGCGGACATTGGAGTTGTTTGTTTGTTTGTTTGTTTGTTTCACGCCGCACTCAGCAATATTCCAACAACGTAACGGCAGTCAATAAATAATCGAGTCTGACCAGACAATCCAGTGATTGGCATCCTGAGCAAATTCATTTAAAATAAACTGAACTAAAATATATAGTTGGGCACCCATAACTCCAGTCTATAGCATACCATTCTGTACGTACAGTAAACAGTGATATAAGCATACTGTCAATTTAACACGACATAGGACACAGCTGTACATGGTATAGCACACAGCTTGCAGTTGTCCATAATATAGCAGACTGCACATAGCCAATTACACAAAATATAGCTTACTGCACACATAGCCAGTTATACACAATATCGCATAGTGCACCCTAGCCAATTTTCCACATAACAGCATACTTCACACATAGCCAATTATAGACAATATAACATACTGAGTACGTAGCAAAGTATTCACAATATAGAATACTGCTCAATCAGCCCCCCTATATACAATGTAGCACACTATACGCACAAAGCTCCATCATAGTCATTGAAATGATAACATATATACAGTAGATGACAGATATACTAACAGGAAAACTTGACTTTATGATCTGTTCTACATCAATTGAAATAGGTGGGTTTTTAACGGGTTTAAACACCTTTTCGATTAAAGACAGTGACAACAACATTAAAACTGGACCAGTGCGACACGAAAGTTAGACGAACTATTTCATAACTGAGTACAGATAAGAGACTTAAACTGGGAACAAATAATTCCAATCACTGGGTTTTCTTATTTAATTTCGACTTCATCTATAGTCCTTTAAGAAAACAGCTTTTCCGTGGATCGTCATAACAAATAACAATGCGTGTTTTTTTAGTTTGTTGCTTGACATCGGTCGAAGTGCGGATCTATGATATCTCTAAGCCAGTGTGTTTAAAGCATGTGTCGAGTGGTGTATTTCCCTGCGAGTTTTTACTAGGGGAAGGAAATAGCGGATATTGTAACCTGTCTGCTTATCTACCCAGCTTATCTACAAATTTCTAGGGGAAGATTATGATTGGATGTCTTTCTTTCCGTATATGGCTGCAACTGCCATGCCGATAGAACAGATTGAACACCCTTGACTTTTACACATTGCCACTGATTGTCTGATAGTGCCAGTATGTGGCTGTAGAATATCAATTTACACGTTCGTAATAAGTTGAAAATTGCACTTCAACTGGCCTGTAAATTATTTGTAAGGTTTGACAATACCGACTAAATGTGCTAATTAGTGAAGACACATTACTAATGATTGAAGTAGCTACATTCCTTGGATCACACATCAAGTATTCATGGCCAGTGGTGTCTTTGTTGTCGCGCACTGAACCGGGAACACCGCTAATTGTCGCTACTCGTATATAACTCGAACAGCATTGGGAGCCGAGAGCCAATCTTCGCACTGCTGTGGTATACGATCACTTATCAGGTATGTATTTTACCACCATCTCTTCATCCACCTGTTCTATACCCCATATTTTATTTTACCGGTACATGTCTACACTATGCGTTATACCCCGCTCTTTATCTACATGTGATATACCCCCTGTCTTAACTACCCTGTACATGTCTACACCATGTGTTATACCCCGCTCTTTATCTACATGTTATATACCTCCTGTCTTAACTACCCTGTACATGTCTACACTATGTGTTTTACCCCGCTCTTTATCTACATGTGATATACCCCCTGTCTTAACTACCCTGTACATGTCTACACTATGCGTTATATCCCGCTCTTTATCTACATGTGTTATACCCCCTGTCTTAACTACCCTGAACATGTCTACACCATGTGTTTTACCCCGCTCTTTATCTACTTGTGATATACCCCCTGTCTTAACTACCCTGTACATGTCTACACTATGTGTTATACCCCGCTCTTTATCCCACATGTGATATACCTCCTGTCTTAACTACCCTGTACATGTCTACACTATGTGTTATACCCCGCTCTTTATCTACATGCGATATACCCCCTGTCTTAACTACCCTGTACATGTCTACACTATGTGTTATACCCCGCTCTTTATCTACATGTGATATACCCCCTGTCTTAACTACCCTGTACATGTCTACACTATGTTTTATGTCCCTTGCTCTTCGTCTCTATATGTTAAACCCCGTATGTGCATCTACATGTACATATATATACGATTATTTGTTAAACCCCGTATGTGCATCTATATGTACATAGATCTACGAGTACTCGTTAAACCCCGTATGTGCATCTACATGTACATATATATACGAGTATTTGTTAAACCCCGTATGTGCATCTATATGTACATAGATCTACGAGTACTCGTTAAACCCCGTATGTGCATCTACATGTACATATATATACGAGTATTTGTTAAACCCCGTATGTGCATCTATATGTACATAGATCTACGAGTACTCGTTAAACCCCGTATGTGCATCTACATGTACATATATATACGAGTATTCGTTAAACCCCGTATGTGCACTACGTACATATATATACGAGTATTTGTTACACCCCGTATGTGCATCTACATGTACAAAGATCTACGGGTACTTGTTAAACCCCGTATGTGCACTACATGTACACAGATCTACGGGTACTTGTTAAACCCCGTATGTGCATCTACATGTACACAGATCTACGGGTACTTGTTAAACCCCGTATGTGCACTACATGTACACAGATCTACGGGTACTTGTTAAACCCCGTATGTGCATCTGCATGTACACAGATCTACGGGTACCTGTTAAACCCCGTATGTGCATCTACATGTACATTTATATACGAGTACTTGTTAAACCCCGTATGTGCATCTACATGTACACAGATCTACGAGTACTCGTTAAACCCCGTATGTGCATCTACATGTACACAGATCTACGGGTACTTGTTAAACCCCGTATGTGCATCTACATGTACACAGATCTACGGGTACTTGTTAAACCCCGTATGTGCATCTACATGTACATTTATATACGAGTATTTGTTAAACCCCGTATGTGCATCTACATGTACCCAGATCTACGAGTACTCGTTACACCCCGTATGTGCATCTTCATGTACACAGATCTACGAGTACTCGTTACACCCCGTATGTGCATCTACATGTACCCAGATCTACGAGTACTCGTTAAACCCCGTATGTGCATCTACATGTACACAGATCTACGAGTACTCGTTAAACCCCGTATGTGCATCTACATGTACACAGATCTACGAGTACTCGTTACACCCCGTATGTGCACAACATGTACACAGATCTACGAGTACTCGTTACACCCCGTATGTGCACAACATGTACACAGATCTACGAGTACTCGTTACACCCCGTATGTGCACAACATGTACACAGATCTACGAGTACTCGTTACACCCCGTATGTGCACTACATGTACACAGATCTACGAGTACTCGTTACACCCCGTATGTGCACAATATGTACACAGATCTACGAGTACTCGTTACACCCCGTATGTGCACAACATGTACACAGATCTACGAGTACTCGTTACACCCCGTATGTGCACAACATGTACACAGATCTACGAGTACTCGTTACACCCCGTATGTGCACAACATGTACACAGATCTACGAGTACTCGTTACACCCCGTATGTGCATCTACATGTACACAGATCTACGAGTATTTGGTAATACCTTATGCCTATCCCTTAACCGATCATGTGTAGTCGTACAATGCCATGTTAAAAAAAATTGCAGTTGACCCCAGACCTGAGACTATCCACTTGGATTACGGCTTAATATCGTCTCCATTGGGATATTTCTCCCGTCCTGTATTCGACGTAACAACGAGGAAAGTGGAGGCAGATAGTGCAGTGACATGTGACCAATATAACGTTCGTGTACACTTTCCTGGTTCGGCTAACTCCATTTTTACTATATAATAACAATGAAATAGCCCGGACGTCGCCGAAGCAGTATATGATACGGTAGTCTAAAGGTTAATCTGAACTCTGTATAACATGTATGCATGCACACGACATGTACACCAAGTCAGTGCTTGGTTAATGATGTGTTCAACAGAATCTTGATTTAACCGTGCGACGTGAAACTTGCAGTAATTACTGCGTTCATTTGCCGTGTCCCCAAGGGCATGTTATCGAGACGCGAGATTAAAGCGACTAACAAACCATCACAATCGTCATCAGTGGAATCTGTTGCAGTGGTTGCGTCTCTGGCTGATTAGGAATACTGTCTTGAATGTTAATCAGCCAATATTGGAATTTAAGGTTCGCGCCAGCTGCAAGAATCCACAGTGCACCACGTGACTGCTGCAACCAATAGGCGTCTAGCATGTCGATCAGCGTCTGACAGAGGACGAGCGACTCATACAGTGAAGCTGTTATTCACTTCAAGGATTTTTCTCTGAACTTTGTTTTGTGTGGAGTTTTCGGATAAATTATACTTTAGGTGAGTACATCCACTCTTTTTATGATAGTTTTAGATTTGTTACGCGTGAAAGGGCTTCAAACAGCCTTGATCTGAGATTTTTTTCCTGGGTGAAAACGCTGACTGACATTTCTGAATATTATTTCCCAGTCCACAGCAGGGTCGAATTGTGTTAGCTAAATCCGCTACAGACGGATGTTTATCAGCAACCAGAATAGGAAAATCATGACAGGAAACTGTTTATGCAACGAAATATATATGTAAAAGCCGTTTCATGGCATTTTATGCCATCCTCTTTAAGGGGTTTATATTGAAACATGGCTGCCGACAATTGGGTCCCAGGGCGTTTCCAGCCACATATTCACGTGACATTTATTTACCTATACCTATCACTATTTAGAGAGACACAAAGGAACCTTTGACATACGTTCTCGGGTTTAAAACGCGACTCTGGTTGAACATGAAGGGGATGGGGCATTTGGCAAGCTTTCGGTTTTAAAGGGATATCCACGTAAAATAACAAATTGGGTGTCATGATTTGATAGAATTCCAATTTTATTGCCTCACTTGATAAATTCTTGCAAATCCCGGGAGAGATTGCTTTGTCATGTGTTACACTCACATGGCGTAATGGAAATTCATTCATGAGTTATAGTTGGAGCGCATCTGTCTCTATCTTTGCGATATAAGGAAGGAAACGAGATTTGATCTCTCCGTTCTAAATTCAGAATCAACGTCGAGGGCTAACAGCTGGGCACTTTCCATCAGATAAAATAAAGAAATCCGATGATTTCAGCTGTAAGCAATCCCTACTCGAAGCATCCTCCAACCTTTGCTATCTTGTCACTGAAGCCGCCATGATGACTTGCGCACACGTTTGGCAGAGCTCAGACCTCAGCGAAAGTATGCGTGTGGGGGGAGGGCGGCCTAAGTTTTATAGGTCTGACTTTCATAAATTCCGGCCATGAAATTATCATAAACATAGTTATTCATATACCGTTAAAATTATTTATCGATTATTCATTGCTAACGTGTATGAAAAATACATTCATTATTTCAGTGTTCATACAACAGCTGTAATGCAAGGTCGCATGTATAATATATTGTATACCTAATGTTTTGCAAAGACGCATGCATTATACAGTGGGTAGCTCTTTTCAAAGCCATTTCAGAAAGTAGCTATTTATCGTCAGAACTAACCGGCTTATCTCCTAATTCGGGACTTTCTCTAGAAAACTGTGTTTTAAGTATCGGCAGTAAATCGTATGTAAGTATGTTGGGACAGCGTTAGTCGCTGTCCGAGGCCTGACGTGTGTCCCACGCCGGGCGTTATCGCTGTCAGCAGGATTATTTATCACAACGCCGGGTTTCCTTCCTCCACCTCCTGTGCAAATCGCCACTCTGGTTTAATATCCCGCAAAATCCTACACACTTATGCATGTTGTTGTCAGGACTACACGCATCGACCCACTTCTATTGTCTCAACATATAACATGTAACAGGAACTAAATTTGAAGTATTATTTCGTCAGTTTTGTGTTGGCAGGTATTTTACACTGGTATAACATTTATCAGTTACTCTGCTCAAGACGTGTGTCAGCCCAGCACCGGTTCAACAACACTTAAACTGAGCACTGCTCGCGGAGTTATCGCTTCACGCTAGGCTGCGTAGATGATGTCTCCATTATCTTCGATTAACCTCCAAGAATTTGTCGCTTCGGTTCGCGTTCGAGTAAAATCTAAAATTGCGATGAAAAGATTATGGATGAAATCCTACTTTAACGTGAGAGTGGCATGGTCGTACAACCACGCTTCCACTCGAGAACCGGTCCGGCTTTATAAGCCCATGGATGACTAATAATGAAACATTGATGCGCTGCAGATACCGACAGATCTGTATCACTCCGTGTCCCGCCACAACTGTCCAGCACAACACAACCCTCACCATGTCGAGGTTCATTAGCGCTAACCGTCAGGGGGACAGTGGGAGTATCGAACTCTCATGTACAGCTGTAACAAGGTCTCAAGGTACTTAAACTCGGTACAGTCAAATATGAGACTGCCATTGCTTTTAACAAAGGTAAAGATTATGTAACGACATGAGGAAATACTAGTCGTATAGTTTAATGTACACCATTAAATGGCGAACACAAATACATACAATATACGTACGCCATGTGAAACTGATTCGCCATTGAGGACATTGCTACAATATCCCACCCGTGACAATTATACGAAAAGGAAATGGATACATCTATGAGAATACCTAAATTTCATATTTCCTGTTCAATTGTTACTGAGGTGTATAAGTTCCCACGTTCTGAATGAGCCTTTATACGTGTCTACCTAACCTCCGGTTACATATCCTCATTCCGGGCCAGTAAGTGACAGTGAACGGACCCGCAGTCAGAACATTCCGTAACATTCCGGTGGAGGTGTAGCAATATACTCCGCTTCAATGCACTGTTATCACTTGCACCGACATCAGTTGACAGTAGGCAAAATTAGATTTATAGTTGTAGTTTGTAGACCTGCTCGCCCCAGCCGAGTGTGTGTACTGATATGAAATGAAACACGGACAATGGTAGTTCCAATGTCTCTGTGTGTCATATATCACCCTACCACATGGGGCGTGTCGACATTGATACAGTGATACACGGGTTTCATTAGCTCAATAACACGTACGTCGAGTGATGGTTCAGGTACATACGTAATTTCACCCCGTTCAAAGGTGATTTGACAGAGTTAAGCGATATCTACATGTGCTGAATAAAACTTAGGTTAATGCAGTTGAATACCTGCAATGTATGCTGATACTCTGGGTGAACAACGATTAAGCACCTTATCTGAGTTGCAGGTTGCAAGTTTAAGAAAGACATCGGAGCATGTCCAAGATCAACAGACAAAGCAGAGCTCCTTGTCGACACCGGAATCGGCATATACTGACTGGAAACAGCTTTTAGATTCCGACGTACCTCTACCTATATGAATAGTACATCGCTGTATTTAAACAGTATAGTGTCAGAAATGAAGAGTTTTGTTATCAAAAATAGCACTGGCCAATTGAAAACATTTTTATTTTTCACTATCTCATATAAGTATCACCTATACCCTAAATGTGGCGACACCACCTCGCCCGCACGTTCATCTCCATGACGTATCTTCCCAGTACATGTAATTGATTTCGCAAGTCATTTTAAGCCATAATTAATAACATTTCTTAGTTTTATATTCATGTTATGACATAAACGTCCACCTTCTGATGAAGTGAGAAGTATGTAGAATCCCCTGAGGGTTAATTGTACCTTACTACAGTTCATAACATTCCGATCATTTTCAGGACTTACTCGGAAATACTTTAACAGGGGTCTTTGCGAAGGTATACATAAAATAGATGATGATATACTACACGCAAGGAATGTATGGCATCAGGCGCATTAGTGCTCGATAAAGACGTAGCTGTAGTTGTGGTAGTGGTCGTGGTAGTAGTACTTTTACTAGTGGTATGGGGGTAGTTGTTGTGGTCGTGGTATTTGTAGTAGTAGTGTTAGTGTTAGTGTTAGTGTTAGTAATAGTAGTAGTAGTAGTAGTAGTAGTAGTGGTAGTAGTAGTAGTAGTCGTAGTGGTGGTGGTGGTGGTAGTACATACTACTTCTTATCCTGAAATACCTAAACATGCTAAAACCCCAAACAATCCCCGAAACAACATTGTCACTAACAGAAAAAACAGACCAGATCAATACGCATTGAATTGAAAATATGATTTATGTAGCATTACAGCGTTGGTTCGTTTCCCATGACGGTATTCCAATTTATCCTCCGGTAACGCATTACATCTCATTAATAAATGAGATGTCCAATATTCTGAAGCATGTGCGCGAAGGGGACGAGGAGTTGAAATAACCAATCCATTGAGGATGATTGTAATTAGTTCGCCACTGGCAGAACTTCATAGATTAATGAGAAACAGCCGCACACGTGTCGGGGCAATATGGACAAATGTCTCGTCAAAATCAGGCGACTCAACGCACTCGGCCACCGCCAGCCTGTCGCGTGGCAAGCCATGTCGGTCGCAGCAATCAGAGAGGGATAGCAATTTATTTGAGTTCAATATGCATTACATAATTTAAGCAAATTGACACATGCAAGAGTGGTATGCATTAATAGCCTGTGTCATGAGAAAGCAGCCTTCAGCGTACTTGTATGTTTGTTTACTTTGCACCGACATGACACGTGATGCTTCACAACTTCAATGTTTGAGTTGCATTAAAGAGTTGCATGTTTTTTTTTACATGTTTTGTTAATAGACAAGCATTCACTATGTGCAAACGCCACTATATAACATCATGTGTAGTTATGAAGCTATAATCAACACCGAAGAAAGCTCACACGTCTTTTAAATTGTATATGGGCCTCTCCATAAAGTATCTGCAGAAAATGAATAAATATTTGTGCAGGGGTGCGCGCCCATCCTTTGATCAGCATATCAAACACGTAACCGTATAAATATTATATAACTAACTCAAGAAACATTACACGACAAACAAACGCAATTTGTTCGCGAATTAATTGTAGTCGCCCAGCACGTTGTATGTCAAGTGCACCCAACCGTTTTATATGGTTCCTATACACCTGAATAGATTAATAGAAGCCTGAAGGATTATTACTGCGGTCAATGTGGAATTGGAACCCATGTTCAGTGGATCCTTGCATGATTAAGGGAGACAATTCTGCATAGTGAGATGCCTCTTACATGTTCACATAAGTTCTTCTACGCTGCCAATCCTTTCTAACAGTCAACAAAACAAATTTATTGAATCCAACGAGCAGACGACAAAGACCATTGTCAGTTCAAACACTAAATGAGTCGTTCTGGTCTCAGGGGCGAGATGATATATATATGTGGTATATACACATGCAAGTAAGTTATGTTGTATTGAAAGACAGATATAAAAAATAACGATATTACTTACATGGATTAGATTACCTGTGCTCTGAACAGACGAAAAACGCGCTCGCGAAGCTTCGGGTGACCAACTAGTTTTCGATTGGTTCAGTGTCTCACGTGACACTGTGCCTGACCCAGTTCGCACTTGGTTAGAACAGTTAGACCATACCTTGTGTTTACATGACACTATTTCGCTATCATGCTATTTCTAATTTGACGCAAAGTGTTAATATTTTCGATGATTAATAATAGTGCAAAATGTTTGGCAGAATTCTCAACTTTATCAATATACACGAGTCTTACCTAACAGAGAGAGTTATTTAAAAAGTTGTTGATGTCACGTGTCAATCAAGAGGTAGCAGTGGTGGAGTCTTACACATCGTCATGACAACTAGTTAAACGAAGCCAATGCACGAGGACCCTCATTTGAGAACCCAACTTTCAACACTTGCAAACTGATTGTATTATGGAATATAGATATGTATAATGACAGTGTCTTATAACTTGTCAACTTTTGTCACGGGTTTTAGCGTAGTTTTTCTGCAGATTAAGTTATTTCTGTCGTTGTTTAACGCCGCACTCAGCAACATTCCAGCTATATGACGGCGGTCTGTAAATAATTGAATCTGAGCCACCAGACAATCCAGTAATTGACATCATGAGCATCAATCCACGCGACTGGGATAAGATGACATACATCAAACAAGTCAGCGCGTCTGCCCAACCGATCCCGTTAGTTGCCTCTTACAAGCACAGTCGCATCTTACGTCAAGCATAGGTTGCTGAAGACCTATGCTAACCCTGATCTTCCTGATTAAGCATTATTATTACATTGTTTGATGTGCTGTTACGTCATCTTGTGAAGTACCTTCTTACTAAAACTGTTCCTTGGTTTTAACATTGGACCGACTTTCGAGTCCACCGTCCCAATGTGTGTCACTGACTGATGTGCTATAAATAACACAGTGGTGTAACTGCAATGCGTTATATTAGTGGTGGCATGTATAACTGTGTTATATTAGTGCTGACACGAATAACTGCGTTATATTAGTGCTGGCATGTATAACTGTGTTATAGTAATGCTGGCCCGTATAACTGTGTAATATTAGCGCTGCCATGTATAACTGTGTTATATTAGTGCTGCCATGTATAACTGTGTTATATTAGTGCTGGCATGTATAACTGTGTTATATTAGTGCTGGCATGTATAACTGTGTTATATTAGTTCTGGCCTGTATAACTGTGTTATATTAGTGCTGACACGAATAACTGTGTTATATTAGTGCTGGCACGAATAACTGTGTTATATTAGTTCTGGCATGTATATCTGTGTTATATTAGTGCTAGCATGTATAACTATGTTATAGTAATGCTGGCATGTATAACTATGTTATATAAGTGCTGGCATGTATAACTGTGTTATATTAGTGCTGGCATGTATAACTGTGTTATATTAGTGCTGGCATGTATAACTGCGTAATATTAGTGCTGGCATGTATAACTGCATAATATTAGTGCTGGCACGTATAACTGTGTTATATTAGTGCTGGCACGTATAACTGTGTTATATTAGCGCTGCCATGTATAACTGTGTTATATTAGTGCTGGCATGTATAACTGTGTTATATTAGTGCTGGCATGTATAACTATGTTATATTAGTGCTGGCATGTATAACTGTGTTATTTTAGTGCAAGCATGTATAACTGTGTTATATTAGTGCTGGCATGTATAACTGTGTTATATTAGTGCTGACACGAATAACTGTGTTATATTAGTGCTGGCATGTATAACTGTGTTATATTAGTGGTGGCATGTATAACTGTGTTATATTAGTGGTGGCATGTATAACTGTGTTATATTAGTGCTGCCATGTATAACTGTGTTATATTAGTGGTGGCATGTATAACTGTGTTATATTAGTGCTGACACGAATAACTGTGTTATATTAGTGCTGGCATGTATAACTGTGTTATATTAGTGCTGACACGAATAACTGTTATATTAGTGCTGGCATGTATAACTGTGTTATATTAGTGGTGGCATGTATAACTGTGTTATATTAGTGCTGGCATGTATAACTGTGTTATATTAGTGCTGCCATGTATAACTGTGTTATATTAGTGCTGGCATGTATAACTGTGTTATATTAGAGCTGGCACGAATAACTGTGTTATATTAGTGCTGCCATGTATAACTGTGTTATATTAGTGCTGGCATGTATAACTGTGTTATATTAGTGCTGACACGAATAACTGTGTTATATCAGTGCTGGCATGTATAACTGTGTTATATTAGAGCTGGCACGAATAACTGTGTTATATTAGTGCTGGCCTGTATAACTGTGTTATATTAGTGCTGACACGAATAACTGTGTTATATCAGTGCTGGCATGTATAACTGTGTTATATTAGAGCTGGCACGAATAACTGTGTTATATTAGTGCTGGCCTGTATAACTATGTTATATTAATGCTGGCATGTATAACTGTGTTATATTAGTTCTGGCCTGTATAACTGTGTTATATTAGTGCTGGCATGTATAACTGCGTAATATTAGTGCTGGCATGTATAACTGCATAATATTAGTGCTGGCACGTATAACTGTGTTATATTAGTGCTGGCACGTATAACTGTGTTATATTAGCGCTGCCATGTATAACTGTGTTATATTAGTGCTGGCATGTATAACTGTGTTATATTAGTGCTGGCATGTATAACTGCATAATATTAGTGCTGGCACGTATAACTGTGTTATATTAGTGCTGGCCCGTATAACTTTGTTATATTAGCGCTGCCATGTATCACTGTGTTATATTAGTGCTGCCATGTATAACTGTGTTATATTAGTGCTGACACGAATAACTGTGTTATATTAGTGCTGGCCCGTATAACTGTGTTATATTAGTGCTGGCATGTATAACTGCATAATATTAGCGCTGCCATGTATATCTGTGTTATATTAGTGTTGGCATGTATAACTATGTTATATTAGTGCTGGCACGAATAACTGTGTAATATTAGTGCTGGCACGAATAACTGTGTTATATTAGTGCTGGCACGTATAACTGTGTTATATTAGCGCTGCCATGTATAACTGTGTTATATTAGTGCTGGCATGTATAACTGTGTTATATAAGTGCTGGCATGTATAACTGCATAATATTAGTGCTGGCACGTATAACTGTGTTATATTAGTGCTGGCCCGTATAACTTTGTTATATTAGCGCTGCCATGTATCACTGTGTTATATTAGTGCTGCCATGTATAACTGTGTTATATTAGTGCTGACACGAATAACTGTGTTATATTAGTGCTGGCCCGTATAACTGTGTTATATTAGTGCTGGCATGTATAACTGCATAATATTAGCGCTGCCATGTATATCTGTGTTATATTAGTGCTGGCATGTATAACTATGTTATATTAGTGCTGGCACGAATAACTGTGTAATATTAGTGCTGGCACGAATAACTGTGTTATATTAGTGCTGGCATGTATAACTGTGTTATATTAGTGCTGGCATGTATAACTGTGTTATATTAGAGCTGGCACGAATAACTGTGTTATATTAGTGCTGGCCTGTATAACTGTGTTATATTAATGCTGGCATGTATCACTGTGTTATATAAGAGCTGGCAAGAAACAACTGTGTTATATTAGTTCTGGCCTGTATAACTGTGTTATATTAGTGCTGGCATGTATAACTGTGTTTTATTAGTTCTGGCCTGTATAACTGTGTTATATTAGTGCTGACACGAATAACTGTGTTATATTAGTGCTGGCACGAATAACTTTGTTATATTAGTTCTGGCATGTATATCTGTGTTATATTAGTGCTGGCATGTATAACTATGTTATAGTAATGCTGGCATGTATAACTGTGTTATATTAGTGCTGGTATGTATAACTGTGTTATATTAGTGCTGGCATGTATAACTGTGTTATTTTAGTGCAAGCATGTATAACTCATATCAATAAAGGCGTCTTCCTCGTAGTTCCAGGATGCCGTCCGACATGATCGATATCGAGGAGAAGGTGAAGATCTGGGGCTGGGAGACCTTCATGAAGACCCGGTCTAAGGACCACGCCAAGCTGAAGTACGAGGACGTGCAGGTGGAGGTCAACTGGAACCGAGTGAGGTTCGTGTCGTCCACGCCGGAGTTCACCGACAGGGTGTCGCTGGAAAAGCCCAACAGTCAGATCGTCTTCAGGTAGGTCAGCACAAACTCATCCTGCCCCAATCTGGGCCCTGTTCCACAAACCAACATAACAGTGATAAGTGCTAAGGTGATCGTAAGTCGTAAGTTTAACCTCAAACTTTTGTTAAAGCTGACGTCCTCTTGCACGAAACAACTTACCTAAGGTTAACCTTAAGCTACGATCAAAACGTAAAGTTGGTCCGGCCCAACCTTAACTCACTACCGTTGATATAATGTATGTATTTATTCAACGTATTTTGTTTTAAAGGGGAAACACTTTATATGTTAAATACTTAAATTTTCCCTTTCTGCTCACGTGTATTCATACAGTTTGCACATCGGTTTTTCGATTCACACCTCAATGAATCGAAAAATATAAACAGTCAATCCTTAAATATATATTTTCGTGAAACGCGTATTTCCAATCCTATTTTATAGAAATGTTTCAATCTATCAATTAAAGTTAATACAAAAATACACGGCCACATTGTGAAGGAATGCCAATAAATGGAACTTCACTCTTCGTGTAAGTCTGTTGTGATGTAAGCACCTAAATCATATTTAAACTTCATTCTATTTTTAAAACTCCCTTTGAAGCGACTTGTCTTTCTTGTGTTGAAAGAAACATATCCAGTAATTCATAAACGAAGGCTGTAGCTTAAACATGTGTAATGCCTGTGAATGTACTGCTGGTACCGGATTAGAATTAACAACTGAAGTATAAAGTATGGGTGTAAAGAAGTATAGGTAAGAGAGGTAGGGTTGAGTCGATATTTGTAGTAAATTGTAAATTTATTTTAGTGACGTCCATTGTACCTGAATGACTAGAACCGGCATTACTGTCCATGTTTGAGAATTATCACACCTGTTCTGTTATATACAAGGACAACTGACACTTTTAGAAATGTATGATGATCATTCATATAAACTGTCGAGTCATGTATCTTATTTGACTTGAGATACTTTCCACGAATGGATTCATATGTTAGTAGTTGAGGTGGATCTGGTTTACGTCTTCTTTGTTTGTTTGTTTGTTGTTTAACGCCGCACTCAGCAATATTCCAGCTATATGACGGTGTAAATGACGGTGTGTAAATAATCGAATCTGGACCATACAATCCAGTGATTGATGTCATGAGCATCGATCCACGCAATTTGGATACGATGTCACGCATTAACCAAGTGAGCGAGCCTGACCACCCGATCCCGTTAGTCGCTTCTTACGACAAACATGGGTTGCTGAAGACCTACTCTACCCCTGAGCTTCAGGGGTATCGTCTCCTTTATACAGAAATTGTTGTGCTATATGTATTTACCTAGGATTAAGTAAATACACATCTTAATTATATGTTCAAATGAATATGAAACAATTTCTAGGTATGCACTGATTTGATATTATATGTTAAGTGCCACCTTATCATTTCTATAGTTCAATCAATGAGCTCCACCCATCTGACTAGTTTTCAGTTTGTTATTCATGCTGTGTACTTCCAGACTTGTGTGCACAAGATGTTTGGTCGACAACTTCTTCAGTTTCAAACGTCATTTCGGGGCTTATTCTTTACTCTTAAGGGGGCACGGGTGCCCCAGTCGTCTAAGACGCCGCGATTCGCTGTGCAGAGTTGCGTCCCTTGGGCACGCCAGAAACCTATGATTGTTGGTTCGAATCCCGGTTCGACCCGATTATGTTTCTAGGTTTGTCAGCACCATACCCGTGCTCGTGGGTTTCATCGAAGTGGTAAACGTCTGAGACCTGCATCACTTCGGGCTTTCCTCCCACATTAAGCTGACACGCCGCGATATAACTGGAATACTGTTAAAAGCGGCGTTAAAACCAACTCACTCACTCACTTTACTCTTAACCGGGTGGACAAGAACTAGCCGTAAAACGTCACGAGAGATTGTTACCCATGAAATTGTCTTGTCTTCGTGTTCTACCAACTTCTAATTTCCATAGAAGGCAACTTCTGTATTTACTGTAAAGGCCCTGCTTGACTACGGTATAAGGATCTGTAGATAAACGTCGCCTTTACATTAGTTAAAGAAGTTGTTTACTTTGTCAGCCGTCAACTTCTAAGTAATATTTATCAAACAATTCTAATTTCCAATCAAAGATTTTACAGAAAAGTGAGTCACTCCAACATTTTAATCCCTAAATACCCCCTCTATCGCAACATGTACACAACCTCCCTAACGTTCCAGGTCCAAGTACGAGAACTGGACAGCACATGAACAGGAACATTCCTTCCACACCGAGCGCACCACCGTGTCCTGCTGCACCACCGAGGTCTCTAAAGGATTCACCAAAGGATTTCACCTCGAGGTCAAACTGGGCTTGCCGGAAGAGGTCGCTTCTGCCACGGCGGGATTTGGTCGCGAGGTGAACATGGAGACGACCGAGGAGAACACCAAGGAGGAGGCCATGACATGGTCCATCAACAGCAGTATCAAAGTGCCGCCTAAACACAGGACCATTGCCGAGCTGGTGGTCAAGGAACAAGAGTTCAATGCGTCCTTCAAGATGCAGGTCAAGATCAAAGGTCGTGTTTTGGTCGTTGTGACAAATCTGAGAGAAAATAACTGTTTTGTTCAATCGATTGAAGGAGACTTTGCGGACATAATGAAGCGAGAAAACGAGAGAAAAGGGTTTGTGATAGAGAAAAGATTAGTCACCTTTGACCTCTCTGGTAACTGCAAGTTTCGGTTTGGAGTTGAACAGCACGTGCAGCTTCACGAAGAAGAGCTGAAGGAGGAAGAAAGTTGATTCTTTTTTCATATTTGTGTGATGAAGAGTGGTGTATTTGTGTGATCATGACCACAACATGTTTGGGGGACAACAACATCAACTTGTGTGCTTGTGGATTAAACATCTCCATGACTACGACACGCATGTGAAGGTTTGAGGTAATATTTGATAAATGTATTGAATGCGTCCTGTCCACTGTGTTGTGGTCGAATTCCGTGTTCGCGTCCCAGACCACTTAAAGATATCAGTGTAGATTGAGACGTGATCATTTGTACACGTATAATTCAGTAGGACTTTCGCAAACACTCAAATGACTTCTGTGGTTTTATATCCCTAAAGAATGGTTTTGGGTAATGGATGACTAGTTACTTTCATAAAATGTCACAAAAGCCTATCTGTGATTATTTCAGTTTTATCCATGGATCCGACTATACATCTATTCTACTACGGTATATAAACCCAGGACACATTCCCACATTCACGTGCGTGTACGTCGCTAGATAAGTGCTATAATTTGGACGCGACGTTAAACCACATTTCAACTCACTTCACCTGAAATTGCTTTATTTTGAGTCAGATCGGAGTCAAATCCAGTCAAATTACACTTACGTGCAAACACAACTTTGGCAGCAAGTGTGTCCCGGGTATGTATCCTAATAGAATTGTGAAATAGTGCATTGACTTATCCAATATAAAACTTTAAACCTGGAATGCTTAGTTCGTAGATATACAAACTGCTGAGTGAAAGTGATTCATTAAACCATATACAGAGAATACAATCTCTGATTACATCTACATTTAGTTAGAGTAGCTGTTTCTCCGAGCGTCTTACATTTAGCATTTGTTCATTTAGCGGACTATATTTTGTAGTAGTTTCAACGCCAGCTTGTAAACATTTTTGTTCATAATCAAACATACATATATTCATGTAATGCTTTTACATATATCTGCATTATTAATAAAGTACATGTTGCATTCCATCCTGGCATTTTTAATATTTGGCCACTGTCCCTGATCCATAGGTTTCAAGATAACTGATTCTTCAGGATCGAAATCACTTGTGTCAGTTACATCCATAGAACTCGGAAGTCTGCATGATCTTCCATGTACGATTCTGAGAGCGGAGCTGGGATTTTAGTCAGAGGACATTCAACATGTCCAACGAACAATTTATTTGTTTGGAAAAAAACGGACAAATTATTTGTTTTCAATTTTAGAAAATTAAATCAGAATAGCAAATCAAATGGTCAGGCCCCTAGAAAAAACACAAAGCATTGGTATTTTAGTTTGACCATGATCATGTCGGTGTGAAGGCACCAGATAGGTCGTCCAGAGTTGTCATCAGTTTCTTATTAAGGTGTTGGGGAAATAGTATACATGTATCTCTATGACAATGAGCCTCTGTTTAAATCTGACTTTGTCTTAATCACTTACTTACCCTAGCCTGTAGGTAGCCGTTTCAACAACCCTTTTCACTTCTGTTTAAGCTCAGAACCTTCTCTGGCTCCTAGTCCAGTCCCTACCGTATCCTGTCCCCAAACATAGTCCCTAAACCTTGACCAAAACCTATTTTGCATTTTATCATAGCCCCATACTCTGACCCCATCAGTCCCTACCACAGCCCTTACCCTAGGTTCTGTGTGCCCTTGACTAAAACCTAGTTCCCACCTTACCTTGGCCCCTACTATGACCCCATCAGTCCCTACCATAGACGTTACCCTAGGTTCTGTGTGCCCTTGACCCAAACCTAGTTCCCACCTTACCTTGGCCCCTACTATGACCCCATCAGTCCCTAGCACAGCCCTTACCCTAGGTTCTATGTACCCTTGACCCACCTTACCTTGACCCCATCTCAGCTCCCAATAGCAGTCCCTACCAGTGCCCTTGCCCTTGGTTCTATGTGACCTTGACCAAAACCCAGTTCCCACCTTACCTTGGCCCCTACTCTAGTCCCTATTGCCCTTGCCTAGACCCTACACCTTATCCCAACCCTTACCCCTACCAGACCCTACCCAATCCTAGCATGAATCCAAGTCCCTAACCCATCCACTACCCCAACCCAGCTCCTACACTGACCCCTACTGCAGCCCCTCCTCTTCAGATTCAGGAGCAGAATAGGTCACAAGTACCAGATGCTTATCAAATGCATACTAAGGAGAATCAGGTTGTTACTATGTTTGACCTGGCTGTATGTGTCATAGGGCCTGGGATAGTTGCTCCGACTTTCAAATAACGATTTCAATAATACAGAGGTTTGATTATTTACAGGCCGCAGTGATATGGCTAGAACAAAACCGACTGTGATGTAACACATCATTCATTACTACATACCTTACCAGGCCGCCCCCACCACAAACTGTAGCAGGGCCCACCTACACACATCTATCTTTGCCCTAAGATGATCGTAAAACTCATACCTTAACATAGGCTTACTATAGTCTTAGCGCTGAGATCGATTTGTGCCTAAATCCAGCTCCTACCCTAGATCCATCTTAGCCTAGGCCTTACTACAGTCCAAACCTGAGAACATAACATTGCCCCTACCCACTTGTTTCTACTTTAGTTGGTCACCGGTGTTGTTTTATATAACTTAAACCCTACCCCTTCCCTATGCCTCTCCCCAATAATATAGCAAATATTGTTTTGCGAAAACAATTTCACAAATAATAATAACAAGAAAATGAACAAAAACTACAAAAAGGTAAATTTTACTCACTGTTGAAAATACATCAAATACTAGGTGATACAAGTCATATTGCATATAAGACAAAGTATGTTCACAATTCAATATGTTCAACACAGCTCATTCTCCCACCAGCAACCTTAAAATGAATACAATTATAACTTGAAAAATAGCATCATTCAAGTCATGTAAAGTTGTCATTTTTTTATGAAGAACTCTACCAGTCCATGAAAAAAGGGTCCAATATCGCTCCATCCACATAAATGTCAATGTAATTCAACGTAAGAACCAATCTAAAGCTCTACCCTGTCTTTAACATGCCATTTATTCTTATGCTATGATCAATGTCACTGTTTAATATTCAATCCTGTTGAACAACAGCTGTTTACCTATGGCTATGTAGTCTGGCTCAGTATGTTGTTTGCATTGTTTGTAAATAGCTGCATTCAAGGCCACAACATAATGTCATTCATATGTTGTCAAATCATAATTTACTTTTTATAATAGACTATGTGTTAACACATTCTTTGATGGTTTTATTGTTTTCATTTTGTGGCTGGATAGGGAGAATTTTGATAAAAACAGACTTTATGTTTGGCTAAAAATTAACTTAAAACAACTGCTCTACAAAGGTGCTTCTAAGATAAAAATGAGACTCCAGAGCTCCAGAGACTCCATTTATCACCCCATCATAAAAAAAAAATATGTGATTTATCTAGACTGTGTCATTGTCTCTGTGTCATTAGTTTTGCAAAATTTGCAAAATTAGTTTTTCAAAATGGTATAGCTAATCTGATGACTATTTACTGATTACATATGACAACAGTTAGAACAGTTAGTCGTTGAGCAAATACTATCAAAATGGCAGTGCCTGTGTAATTCAACAAGTGAAACTCAACAATCATCAACAAAACTGACATGCAACGTTCATCAAATATGCTGGTCAACCTGAAAAATATTATTGAACATTATTTAGGACCAGTAATTCTAAAATCAAAATGCTTCTAGCGTGACTAAGGACTCATGGCAAATATCAAACTCTGATCTTATTTTGTTAACTTTTTATAGATTCCCAAATAGATTAACAAACAATAATTGCCATATCAAGATGTGATGTCTTATTTTGTTTACTTTATAATTGCCATGAATAGATGAATGAACAGTATTTGTGATATCAAGATGTGAAAATATGTGATATCGCTTAAAACAGATGATTTGTGGCTGACTAGCTGTTCCAAAATTTGTGTGACCACCTTATGTTTTGATTGCACTGGTCCTGTTGGCAATCTGAGAAAATTTCAGTTGTTGAACCCTGCAGGTGGAGATTCCACATGTCAGAGAGTATTGCATCATGGGGTATTGAAATTAAAAATAGTTGTTGTCATCTCCTCATTATGCTGTTTGTGAGAACCAATAGTTAAATCATGAATGTATGGTCACCATCTTCCTGAGGCAAGGAAGTTAACAAACCATAAAAGTCCAGTTTCCACCCTGGCTGAACTACGCTAGAATTTCATGGCCTGATTGTTGCGCCACCAGTGGCTATTACGAGTAATGTCCCTTCTAGGACCCCCTATTGTCATCACTTGCATTTGCTTCAAACAAAATCACAACACCAAGTCAATACAATCTGATCAATAATCAAGACCTATATTGTAATAAAACAGGCCTTCTCGCAAAGTGCATCAAATCATTTGAGCACCTTCATTAAAGATATGAAAAGATCTTTAAAATATCTGTCGATGCCCAGTTGGTAGTACACATGCTTTGCAAATCCTGCAGTCAATCGAAAAATGCACATTGAAATCCATGTTGTTTACGAACCAGATGTCTAGTTCATTGCACATTTATTATTGGACTATACATAGACTCATTAGTCCAGCCAATATGTAAATCCAGAATTCCAGCCTAATTCGGCAAGGGGGGAAACAAGACTGTTACAGTCAGTTAACTCCCTTGCCTCGTGAAGATAATACATCACAAGAAATGCTAAAGGATGTCAATAAGAAAGGGCGCAAAATGCTACAGTAAACAAAACATGTACATGATGTATGATGTAAGAAATTAGTTAACACACAAACATATGAAACATATGAAACATATGACCCCACGTGTCTCCAATCTCTGCTTATTAATTTAATATATAAAAAAGAAAAGGCTTCTTTCTAAAATAATGTTCAGAAACACTTTACCATAATTTATGTTTCTTATAATTTCTTTATATTTCTTAACAAAATGGACCAAACAAAATAGCAACAAAGAAAACATATAACTTTATAGATAACAACTTATCGTTTATTGCATATAGCAACTTTTTGACATAGATTCTTACACCATTATTGATCAATAAAGTTAAATGTTTTCCTATTTATTCGCCAACTTCTAGAATGCCAATCATACAGTTAAAATAGCAACTGTTAACTTATTTAATAGCAACAGTTCAAACCTTACAAAGAGGACAAAGCAATATCTAACAGAAGTAAACACATCTGCCAATTACAGTAAAAAAATCATAAACATTTGCACTTTAAACGTGTTAAACAGAATTGGGATTTAAACAAACAATGCTGAGTCTCATAAAATAATAAATTTCAACTTTGCAGATGTATCATTATGTATTTTTTTACCTTCTCCAGGACAGCAATACATCCATAAACCAAACACATTTAAGATATGTCTTTATAACATCAACATGCATAATTGTGAGTTATTGATTGAAAGAGTTTTTTTCATATTGAACTTTGTGAATCATAGCCAAATATATCTGATGCAGAGTCCAGAGCATCTATTCCTAAACTTCTATATCTTCTATATCAATTAAATTCATCACAATAAAGTTCAAGCTATGGTTCCTATCAATGAAGTAAACACTACCTATTGGAATGCATACATAGGTCTCCATCTACCACCAGTTCTAACTGATCTTTAATTCTTTGTTCGACCCTGAACTAATCAGATTAACTCCAGACAATAAGTATAAGAGCCATCAACTGTCAGCATCACATCAGAAGATAAATTCATTGTCCTTTCATGAAAACAAATATGCATTACTTTTACCTTTAACACATGTTGAAGTTTTGTTTTGTTCTTCATAAATTAATACAGGTACAACTGGTAAACTAGACAAAGATATAGTCCATGAACCTTTTTATTAAACAATACATTTCTCTCCTCTAAAATTAAGCAAAAATAATTTTCCTGATGAATAGTGAGTGAGTGAGTAACATTGGTTTTACGCCGCTTTTAGCAATATTCCAGCAATATCACGGCAGGGGACACCAGAAATGGGCTTCGCACATTGAACCCATGTTGGGATTCGAACCTGGGTCTTCAGCGTGACGAGCAAACGCTTTAACCACTAGGCCACCTGACCGCCCCCCCTGATGAATAAAGCTGACTAGACTGGCTTTTACATAAATCTAGATTGGTTTTGATTTCATAAAATACACATATTCCATTAATGGTGCAGGACTACTGGTAAACCTCAAACAGATGGAAACTAACCAAGATTGATTTGTCAAAACAAGATTAACAAACAAGGAACTGTACCTTAAAACCATGACATGCTAGGAAACCTGCAATATCCCAGGAAAACTTAAATGAGCTGTTTCAGCCTTAATGCTCTTAGCTTGTATCACTAAAACTTTGGGTCATACTCTCACAATACAAACAGAACATTACCCTCTGTAACCAGCATGGACAAATATTACAATAAATTCAAAGTGATGGTGAAAACAGTAATAGAACAAGATTGACAGCAGAGGCCACATACAGGCTGACCAAACACATCTGGCAGTGGGACCCAGACATAATACAGACTAGTCACTTTCATCGGAGGAGGCTTGTTCCAGCCCTGATGAAGAGAGCTGCACCGCCCAGGAAGACTCCTCCTTCTTCTTAAGGTCAAGGATGATCTGGTCCTTCTTGAACTGAAAAAAGGTAAGTTTGTATCAGCGTCACATTCGATGAGAAAACGTGGACAGACTGACAGTGGACAAGATGGACAGACACATAACGGTTGTTCCATGTCATAACATCACTATGATCTTCTATTTAGGTGATCTAAGAAGATAGCATTATTCTACCTCCTCGATTATACTGTGTATCATATTACCATTCTAGTGTATCATATTACCATTCTATTTTAAGAAAACAACTGGACCCATTTGACAGTATAGCATTAATTTGAGCCTGATTTGGGTAGCAGACTAAAAATAGTCATCCATTCAAATCACTCTCTTAAAACAAGAGTCTCACTGTACACTTAGAGACAGGAGCGATAGTGACATCACTTCCATGATGATGCAGCTAGGGTCCAAAGAACTTTCAAAATAGAATGGAGACATAATACACTGGATTATCCTTAATATCCATTTTCCGTGTTATTAAATACAATCTTGGGCAATCTTTACATCAAAATCAAACATTACAACTTCTAATCATGTTTATATTTTCATATGAAATTTGTTGTCTTTTGAACATGTTGAAAACAGAAAAGAATTTGTCTTTTATCTTGACTGAAAACTTTGATAAACAAAAAAAAATAATTGAAAACCATCTTGCTACATTACCTTGTAGGTACATTTGTCAGGGTCTACTTCTCCTGGAAGCTTCTTGATAACCTGTTTGTATTTCACAATACCCTTCTTTCTGCGTACTTCTGCTTGCACACAAAATGATCTGGAAGATAAACATTTTCACCCAAGTAAGTATTTACCTCTGCATTCTCAGAGGCTGACATTCAGCCCTGGGCCCACTTGCACCAAACGATCTTTAAACTATTGTAAGCCTAGGTTAAAGTATGAGAGTTAGGTTATCTTAGTGCTAAGATAGCTTTGTGCAAGTGGGCTCAGGTCTATGAAGAAAGGCAGCGCAAAAAGGAATTAATGAATTTCCTAATTCAGTATATAATGCACCTTCCCGAGTCAAGGGTGTTAACTGAATATAAAAGTCCAGTTTTACCCTTGACGAACTAGGCTGGGATTCCGGAGTTACTGTTTGGCTGGACTTACAAGTCTTAGCATAGTCCAATCAAATCGAGTAACAAACAAGATATCCTTTTCGTAAACAACATGGATTTTAATGTGCAGATCTCGGTCGACTGCAGGATTTGCAAACCATGTGAACTGTCAACTGGCCGATGACAGATACTATCCAAATCTTTTCATGTTTTCAATCAAGGTGCTCAAGTGATTTGATACACTTCGTGAGGTAAGGCGTTTTATTACAATATAGATCTTGATTATCGATCAGATTGTATTGACTGGGTGCAACCAATTTGTTTGAAGCAAATGCAAGTGATATGAGAGGTCGAAGTTGATCAGTAGGTGGGACATAGAAGTGACATAACTCTTAATAGCCACTGGTGGCGCTACAATCGAGCCACGAAAGTCCAGCGTAATTTGGCAAGGGTGGAAACTGTTTTTTTTATAGTAAGTTAACGCCCTTGCCTTGTGAAGATGTATCTAATGATACATGTAATGTTTAAGTTTTGCAAAGATGAATTATACTTCTCTGACAACAGGACCAATTAACATGATTAAGACAAACAACCTAATGCTAATTTTCAATTACTGCACTCAAAGAATTCCCATGTCTGGACAAAAACAATATTTTCTGCTAATATATTTGCCTGTCATATGTACTTAGTTGCAAATCTTTGATAAATACCTCTTCACCAGATAAAAAATGTTTTCAGACAAAACATTTAATATGCATGTTTGAACATGTTGAATGTAAGTCACGACAATATCAGTGAACCATATTCACAGAAGGTGGCGATGAATGACATAAACATACATGAACTTCACTGCAAGAAATCATGCCTATGATCACTGTAAAAGCTGTCAAACTGTGCTATCAAACTCACGTTTCCTTAAAGTCTACGATGACATCTGCATTCTTCTTGCCACCAAGGGGTCCCACCTCTAGGCCCTCAACCACCAGCACGACTCTCACAGTCTTCAAGTCCAACTCCTCAGAGGTCACTGAGAAAGCACATCGTGTTACATACTGTTACTAACAAGTGTTGCAACTGGATGTACCTAATTTATCAGAAACTTCTATTGTTATATGTAAATCAGGGTCCCATTCAACAAAGCAATTTTAGTGCCAAGACAATCAAATCATATTTCCAATAATTTGACGTACAAGTCATAACACAAAGATCACTTTGTTGAAACGGGCCCTGGTCCACATGACAACTGTGCAAAGAAATTATGATTCAACGTCTTGAATCATTGAATAATAATGCATACCATCAGTATCCCTGTAACTCACATGGTTTACTTGATGCATTTTAATCTACAAATTATTCAGAATAGTCACTGTCGCAGGGTTCAAAATCAATATCTATAACAGTTATAATCTGCAGAGGAATATTATCTGTCATGACTAATTTCCTTGACTGGATACAAAAACGGTAAAATAATTAAGACCATGGGTGATATTTACTGGTAATCAAGCCATTTGCTATGTCAATAGACAGTGCACCAATAGTCCTACCTATGTTCTGGGCCATATTAAATAAATAGTACTGTATCTCTGTCTTCTCAGCAACTAATCACTACAGATATTTCTGATAATATACGATGAGTTGTGCCTATATTTAGTACAGTATCCCAAAGCACTGTGGGATGCAATATAAGGGAACTAACTCCCTGCTTACCCGTGTGCGAAATACGCTCCAGTCGGAAAGCGCACGTAAAATCTCCTAATATAAGTAAGTAAGTAAAATGCTTACCCGTTGCTAACAAGAGTTGGTGTCAAGTTATACGCATTTAATTTGCTTAGAGTACTTTACAACTAATGTTACTGGAGCTTGTACTATATTTCCAATGAAAGTAAGACCCGGAGGGTTGATGCCACTCATCCCCCAGTCTAGGCCTAAGTTGTAACCTAACTTCCTTGTTTCGCTTCTACCTTACCTGGCAGTAACAAACTATAGGCTTCTTCGGGTAATGTTTTCGTGTCTATCATACCAGATTTGGCATTTAATGCAACACTATATCATTTAATCAGTAATTACTACGGCATATGTATTATTGCTACGTTAATATGTAAAATCAGTTGATGCAAATGCCACTGATTGTAGAATTATCTTCACCTGCGTTTGGTAAACGAGCTTCCGCCATTTTCTCGATACATTAGAGTTACCCGCCCTTGCATCAAAGGCATTCGGAACCTTCCAATGTGTTTGTACATTGCTCGTAACTTTAAATGACTTCCGAAATTACTTTGATAATAAATACTTTTGTATACTTTGTTACAAATTGTATATCCAGACCCAACCAATAAGCTAGCGGTCGAATATATATGTCGGACTATTTTTCTTTTAAAACAAATAGACAAACAAATAGATCTAGATGATTCTTGAGTTCATCAGCAACAGCTATACGTCGTTCCCGTTCTTCTTGAAAAGACGAAGCGTTACCGCCATTGTCGTTATTCGTTACCCGTTAAACTAAATTGTAAGAATTTTTTATGTAATTCTGATCAGGGCTATTGGACCAAGTGTGAGCACGCAAGCATGCGTGAAAACTTTGCTCCACTCTGGTTTTACAAAAACAGAAAACAAATGGTCGGCCCCAAGGATTTTTGTTATATTCATCCGCCAGCATCTCTCTTGTGATGAAATATGCAACAAAGTTAAGCCTTGTAGTCCCCGCCCCTTGAAATAGAATCACGAAATATTGCTTTTAGCAATATTCCAGCAAAATCACGGCGGGGGACACCAGAAATGGGCTTCACACATTGTACCTATGTGGAGAATCGAACCCGGGTTTTCGGCGTGACGAGCGAACGCTTTAACCACATGGCTACCCCACCGCCCCCACTTGATCAGAACTCGATGATGGCGTGTATCGCTATCAAAATGGTTATTTCATGATAAGCGCATTTTACAAAAAAATTCAAAACTGTAAGTAATATTCCTTATCGGCGGAATGACTTGTTTTCACTCTTTCAGTATTACCACACATGCAGCTATCTTCGTTAAATAATAATTGCGATATTTCGTCATTCTATTTCAAGTGGCTATGTTAGATTCTTTCTAGAATTTATTTGCAAGTTTCCTTTTGAAACCAATGATGAGGCTGTTTCAAATTCCTTATTTGTCCTAATATTAAATGGGAATATTGTATCTCAGTTCCATAAGGACACCACCTGACCGGTGTGTGACTGGGAATGCAGTTTAATTTCAAATGCAAATGTTACACGCCTCTGCATATTTCGTCCGTCGAATTTCGCAATGAATGATGTTTTTCTCTTTTTCCATATATATCAAAGAAATGTGGTAATGTTTCTTTGTGTGACGCTACTGAAAAACTATGCACGTCAGCTTAGAGACGGCATAACGTCGTCCCCACTCTTTCCACGGGTACTAACAATGGTACCCGGCAGTCACACACGAGGTCATCCTCCATTATCCAGTGTGTAATATCTCCATTCTATAAATCCTAACGGAATAGAGATATAACACACTGGATATTCGAGGATGACTTGAAGAAGGTAAATACCCAATCACACCGGAGACAATGAACTCACGTCAAGCCAATATCAGTTTTCAGAAATCAGGCTGCAATGCTGAACCCAAGGTCAGTGTTTATCACAGGATGCTCCAGCGGTATAGGCCTAGAACTAGTCCGGCAGCTCGTGCACCTGCCCCACCCCCCGCGGCATCTTCTAGCTTCGTGTTTAGACCCCACCAACGACGAGGCGCGTCAGCTTCGGGACGTAGCTGCTGCCCACCCTGAAGTTGTTGTGGTCAAGTTGGACATCAGGAGTGACCAGGATATCAAGCAGGCGGTGGTCACTGCCGAGCAGGTGCTGGGAGAGGATGGGCTGAATTTGCTCATCAACAACGCCGCCATATTGTCCAAAATGTCTGGTGTGAGGGACGTGACGAGGGTGGATCTCGTGGATCACTTCGACTGCAACACGGCTGGTACGCACTAATATTAAAATAATTCGCATTGAAAGAATGTCTGCCAGAATTCTTTCAAATTATTTTGCGAAAATACTCCACTGTCAATGCAAACTTAATACCCTCAGCATCATAATATACTTACTTTTCAGTGTGACTGGTAAAAGCAAGTTTAACTAAATATATAAAAAATGAGTCAGTTGTGTCTAACGCCAATTAAATATTTTTTCAATTATATGACGGCGTGTCGGCACAACGCGGGAGGAAAGCCTGAAGCATGACGGGTGATGTTGATGATAGACCAAGGATTATTATCAGGGAGAATCAAGGAATACAACCACTCGTCATAGGTTCCTGGCACGCCTAAGGGACATAACTTTAGACAGCGAACTGCGCCGCAGCAGACCCATTTGGCAGAACTAGTCTGTCCTTAAGATGTTTAACGTCTTCCCAAGGCAAGGGAAACTGGACTTTTATTGTCAGTTAACTCCCTTGCCTCTGGAAGATGAATGTCTAACAGATAACAAATGAACTTACCCAAAACCTTAGGCAAGACATTAAAACAATTTGGTTTACGAATCCGCCGAATCCCCAAAAATGATATGTGAAAAAAATAATGTTTTTATTCCGCCGCCCAGAAATAGGTACAAAGTTAAAAACAACTCATTTATTGTCGCTATCAATATAGATATATTATACTTTTATAAAATACTATAATTAACACTTGTTGAACATTCATCTTAAACACTTCAAAAACACTACGAATTATGACGAATCCCAAGAGGATATACAAAATAATATTGGAAACTGGATCTTTGGTATATTTACTTTTTTCGACCAACGGACCTCAATTGTTTGGGCCTAACAGTTGTAAACCAAAAACGCCAGGACATAATATAAAGCTCTCTGATATTATTGCAGTCTTTGAACTAACCTTATGTATGGTTCTTAGAAAATTGGTCTGGAGCAAACATAAAATCTTGAAGTTGTCTGATTTAAGGTACCTAAAGTACTCTGTTTATCATGAGCGTTTTCTCGCAGGACCTATGATGGTGTCCAAGAACTTCCTCCCACTGCTTCTGAAGGCTGCCAACAACAGCTTGTCCTACCTCAGTTGTAACCGGGCGGCCATCATCAATGTGTCGACAGGACTCAGTTCCGTGTCATTCTGTGTCAAGAACATGAAGCATCCCTGGTATGGCTACATCTGCTCCAAGGCTGCCCTCACCATGGCAACGAACATCATGGGGAGAGAACTCTGTAATGATGGTATATTAGTGACAGCCGTGAACCCTGGTCATGTTAGGACGAATATGGGGGGTTCTGATGCACCAATCTCGGTTGAGGATTGCATAAGAAAGCTTTTGCAGACGCTTGCATCATTCAATGAAAACTCAGTTGGTCTACTTCACTCGACCAACGGAGATGTAATACCATTGTGAAAATGGAAGGAAAATTCAATTTGCATTTGTTCACAAATGCTGTTCCCACTAATGAAAATAAAAGACTCCAATCTATTGTGTCATTACATGTGAACCATTTGAAGAAATGATATTACTTTGTGTGTTAAGAGATGAGTGAATTGGATGTTAATTACTATTAATAATATTAATAATATCATAGCGGAGACACCAGAAACTGCCTTTCCCAATTGTCACATTGGGAATCAAACCGAGCCTTCAGCATGATAAGCGAGCACTTTACCCACTATGCTACAACTGCACCCCTAGCAGATGAGTAAGTTGTGTTTAACTGTAGCTGTGGGCAGTTTGTATCTATTATCTAACTGTCTGTCTGTAAAATATGCAAGGAAAGTTAGAAATGATGCACAAGTAAGTCACATGTGATGCAAGGTAAGTTTTGCTTTGTTAGTTTGTTGTTTAACGCCGCACTCAGCAATATTCCAGCTATATGAGGGCGGTCTGTGCAAATAATTGAGTCTGAACCAGACAATCCAGTGATTGACATCATGAACATCAATCCACACAATTGGGATCGATGACATGCATGAACCAAGTCAGCAAGCCTGAGCCTGACTACCCGATCCTGTTAGTCGCCTCTTATGACAAGAATAGTCGCCTTTACGGCAAGCATGGGTTGCTGAGGACCTATTCCATCCCGGATAAGGTAAGTCATATGTGATGCAAGGTAAGTCATATGTGATGCAAGGTAAGTCAGATGTGATGCAAGGTAAGTCGTATGTGATACAAGGAAAGTCGGATGTGATACAAGGAAAGTCAGATGTGATGCAAGGAAAGTCAGATGTGATGCAAGGAAAGTCAGATGTGATGCAAGGTAAGTCAGATGTGATGCAAGGAAAGTCAGATGTGATGCAAGGAAAGTCAGATGTGATACAAGGTAAGTCAGATGTGATGCAAGGTACGTCAGATGTGATGCAAGGTACGTCAGATGTGATACAAGGAAAGTCAGATGTGATGCAAGGTACGTCAGATGTGATGCAAGTCTTTGGTGAGTGCAGTGAGCAGGAGTATGATGTTTACAAAACAAGGATCAAGGATTTTGAGAGTTCAAACCAACCATCAAAGAGACTTGCCACACTTCAGGTACACAACTCTGTAGGTTACACCGTAGGTTATGGAGACTTGAGGCAGGCCCCCCAGTGTCAGAGAGCATGAGCAACACTCTCACTGGTTGTGCACAATGTCACACATGTTTGTAACCACCCACATTACACACTTCAGCAGTCGGGGTGCTGAGGACCTACTCTGTCCCCATAGGTATAACACCCGACAAACCAAGCCAAATAACACAACATATTTATACATTTTATTCCTTCATGTATGGAACAAAGAGAATCACAGCCTGCTGTCATCAAATGGCATAGATATGATCAAAGAAGAACAATTGTAAACAGAGCACTTGGAATGGTACAAGCTTCGCAACATGATATTATGGCAAACAATAAATACAAATACACAAAGCTCAGCTCCCTAATGTAGCATTACTATCCCAGTAAAGAGAAACCAGCTACAACGTCTTACTAGTATTTACTGGAAAAGATAAATCATAATATTGAAGTCAGATACCAACTGAAAAAAACCCAGTGCCACGGCACTGTAGCTCACCTGGATATGTAGTCAACAGCCTTAAATGTCAACAAAGATTGCCACTAAACAAAACTTGCTGTCAGCATCGATATTCAATTTTCAGCAGAAATATTGAAATTAACATCAACATCTAATGATTTGGCCAAAATATCATAAGAATATGCCACAAGTTCATCTCCTTGAATCTGGAAATTTCAGTGAAAGACTTTTACAGAGACAAATATGAGTTTTGAGAGAATACAAGAGCATGGTCATTGTAAAATGTTGAAAACAAACCCAAACATATGTGGTGAATCCCACAAATAACTAAACAAATACCAGATTTAATTAATTTTGTACAAAACTGGTCCATTAATGACTATAAAAAGGATTTTCAACAGTGGTGGACATATTGAATATCAGATTCAAACCTCTTGAACAAATAGGTGGGTTTTTTCTGAAGTTTAAACTTCATTGGTCCAGTGGTTTCTGAAAAGGTGTTTACGACACACAATGCCAGACAAACAGAATATGACACAAGCTCACTTGACTTTCAGTCAGGTGAGCTAAGAAAGAAACATGATGCACAGACCCTTCAGTCATTGGTTAATGTCAAAAAATGAATTCTTCCAATCACAGACTGATATGTTTGTAGAATGTAAATAAATGTCTTATTATTTCTGACAAAAAGATACTCTTTGTATGGACACAAGCATGAGAATATTTTCATAATATGAAGGAATACTTGCCCAAAAAATAATATTATATACCAGATACAAATTATAAAGAAAAGTAACTACCCCAAAGAATGCGTTAATCATTGGTTAATTGCTTTAAGCAAGCGAGTGAATGCCTAACAATTTCCCAGTAATATAGATGACATAAATGTAACGTCTGTTTGTATGTTTGTTAGTTGTTTAACATGGCACTCGGCAATATTCCCGCAATATCACTGCAGCCAGCAATATTCTGGGCCATACAAACCAGTGATTGATATAATCAGCAATGTCCACAACACCAGAGTTAATGAAATACAACCAAGTCGCTGTGCCTGATCACCCAATCCATTTAGTCGCCTCTTACCGCAAGGTTACTTCGGACCTGTTCCAACCAGGAATCCCAGAGAAGTAAATGTTGTGTAACATGGTGCCTTTTCAATAACAACAAATGTATTTCCGTTAAAGCCATAACAACAGAGAATGTTATATAGGCATGTTGACTTCACAGCAATCCGAAGGTCTGATTAAGTGAGTGAGTGAGTTTGATTTTACGCCACTTTTAGCAATATTCCAGCAATATCACGGTGGGGGACACCAGAAATGGGCTTCACACATTGTACCCATGTCGGGAATTGAACCCGGGTCTTCAGCGTGACGAGCGAACGCTTTACCCACCAGGCTACCCGACCGCCCCTGGACTCATTAAAATAATGTACTTTTATGTATACATGTCTTTTTACAGTAACACCTTTCTCTGTACATACAGCATGTGGAGGTGTGTTTGATAGTTAAAAATAAGAATTTTAATCAGACTTCAGATTTTAGTCATTAAAAAAATAGTCTTGACTCTATGGCTCCAACTGCATCAGAGCATAAATAGTCTCTTGAATCTATGGCTCTAACTGCACCAGAGCATAAATAGTCTCTTGAATCTATGGCTCTAACTGCACCAGAGCATAAATAGTCTCTTGACTATGGCTCTAACTGCACCAGAGCATAAATAGTCTCTTGACTCTATGGCTCTAACTGCACCAGAGCATAAATAGTCTCTTGAATCTATGGCTCTAACTGCACCAGAGCATAAATAGTCTCTTGACTCTATGGCTCTAACTGCACCAGAGGAACAAATGTATAAAAAAGCATCTTACATCTGCTTAATAACAACAAATACAACAACATATGTTTAAAGAGATAATGTCTTCAAACTAGTGAGTGAGTGAGTTGGGTTTAACGCCGCTTTTAACAGTATTCCAGTTATATCACGGCGTGTCAGCTTAATGTGGGAGGAAAGCCCGAAGTAATGCAGGTCTCAGACGTTTACCACTTCGGTGAAACCCGCGAGCACAGGTATGGTGCTGACAAACCTAGAAACATAATCGGGGCGAACCGGGATTCGAACCCACAACCATAGGTTTCTGGCGTGCCCAAGGGACGCAACTCTGCACAGCGAATCGCAGAGCCTTAGACGACTGGGCCACCTGTGCCCCCTGTCTTCAAACTAAATGCCATAAGTGGCACTGCTTGTTTAGTTTGTATGTATCATAATAATAACCCTCACAAATCTCTTAAATCAGAACAAATGTATACCTTGATGGATGAATGGTCTCAAGAATAGTCGTCTAATTGAATAATCTGATACTCTGTGGGGTGATATATGTACTGAAACCCAAATCAAACACATCACAGATATTACTGATAGGATACAGTAACTAATATATGACATATTACATTAAATAAGTCCATACAAATATTAACAAGGGACCCCACAGTCAGGCACACATTTCTAGTTAAGGTCTGTAAATAATGCCTTGAGATGATGTTTCTGTCATCATAAACATTGTTTGAAATTAACGAAGTCCATTTGTCCATAATAAAATTCAGAAAGGATAAGTTCTTGTGGACTACCACTTTCACCATTATTCAATCTTGTGACATGAAATGACATGCTTTGTACCTGTTCCATGGTAAAAGTTGTGTCTACCCTTTCAACTGCTTCCTCTGCGCTTTTGCATCCTATGATGTGACCCTGTACTTGAACATCCTCTACACCTCCAGGGCTCACATGTCGGTAAACCTACATTAACCTCTGTATCTATTCCCGGGGTTCCGCCAAGTTTTCATCAGCCAGTTGACATGCTACGCTACTCAGTCTAACAGTCCACTCAGAATGCAAGTCACAAACCAGCCTCAATGTTGGGTTGGCAATATCAAAAACATAAGAAATTCAACATAAAAATACTGACTGACATGTAAAAGAAAGCCCTAAAAAATCTTTTTGATGGAAATGAGGCGTTTTGGTTTCTAGGCAACACAAGTTACCTCCCTTACCCATTTCGTTTTTTCTTACATCAACATTTGGTTGATAAAATGTTCATGAAAATCAAGGGCAGGTAATTTGAGATCGCGATAATCACAGCAATGGATCCAGAGGTTAGTGGAGGTTTACCAAAATGCCAAGCCTGGAGATACAGAGGATGGTGCTTGAGGCCACATGCTCCTTTCATCAGTGGCATCTCAGACTTGTAACACAGTGAGATCAATGTCATGTGTACATAGTTCAAACAGACACACTCAAGTTTGGAAAATAAAGATAGGGAGGCGCTGAACCTTTTTCCAGGAGGATATTTCTACTTTACAGCAGCAGAACTCCAGGTATTCGGAATAGCTTAGTATGCATCTTTTAGAGAACAGTGTCCCATTTAATCCAAGATGGATCACTAGGACAACTTAAGGCCATACAGTGTTATCTACAGCACTGCTGCAGGGCCAGTGGGACTGAATGACAGTCAGTTGATGCTATCGGCAATATTCCTGCCATATCAGGGCAAACTGTAATCATGATAACTGGCATGTACTACAAGCATGAAGCACTGGGGCCTCTGCTCACCCAGAATCCACAAGACTTCAATACGTCATACATACAAACAGGAAGCTTCTATGACAATTCAGTTTGGAAGATTACTGTCCTGAGTAGGCAGAAGGATGTTTGATTGATGGATATACTCAGATCATAAAACTGTGGTACCTCCACTCAATCAGTAATGTAAGTACAAACATGAGCATTTTCCCAAACATATTGCACAAATAATCAGGCTAATACATGACCTCAACTATATTAACATAACATTATTGATGACTTGATGACTAGTGTCATTGCTGTGTCTTGAAGAGCATTTGCTACACATTCCCATATTGCTGCATCTTCAACAGTTTCACCCAACAACAACACATTAAGTACTCAGCTTGTCGGACAAGATTTACTTCAAGGGACATGTCTTGAGCAGGAGATAAAAACGATGTTCATAATTTGACTTTTTCACTTGTCCGACTGTAACACAATGTTTCAAAACCAACTGAAACACAGCTCCTTTTGTAGAGTCCTTTTGTTTGTTATGAGAATAAACCATGGTAACCATGGTAACATTTAAAAATGATAACATAAACAATTCAGCCGAAAATATCAGCTAAGTCATTCCCACTGGGTTTCACTTGACTGGATGTTTGGGGAGTCAGCATATTGGAATTTGACGTGGGCATGGATCCGGTACTCCCCACACCTCCAAAGTTCATCTGGTTCCCCATCTGTCCAAAACCTCCATTCATGTTCTGCTGGTATCCCATCATGCCTGGGTTTCCCATCATGCCCTGGTTCCCCATCACGCCCACATTACCCACCATCCCCATCCTCTGCCCACCCATCATGCCTTGCTGACCCGGCATCCCCACAGTTCTAGGTTGTGCCATTTCATTCATAGACTTCTTTGGTTGATTTGAACTGGGCAACAAGGAATCAAAAGCAGACATGTCCATTTTTTGTTTGTTCTGGCCACCAGTGTTCATGGAGCCCATTCCTCCAAACCCAGAACTATTGTTTGATCCAAAACTGGAACTGTTGTTCATTCCTCCGAAACTGCCCCCACTGTTCATCCCAGTGTAGCCCCCACTGCCTGTTGATGAAGAGCTGGACATTCCGTATGAGCGACTGGACATACCGCCTCCCATCACTGGACCTGACTGGCCTCCCATGGAGGACATGGGCTGAGATTTGGGCGTTGTACTGGACATGTTTCTGAGGTTCGTGTCCATCAAGGTAGAAGTCAGGTCTTTCACTTTGTCATTGGTCTTTGGTTTATTCTGTGTGTTGTGAGCAGAGAGCGGTCGCTGTCCTTTCAGCTTCTGCTCCTGTTCTTGTTGTCGAGCTAGCCTCTGTTTCTCCTCCAAGGACAATGACACCTGCAACATTGAGTGAGTGGGTGAGTGAATGTTGTCTAAGGCCACATTCCAGCTTTCACATCAGCCTGTGTATATAACCAAGCTTGGGTCAGACAAACTGGTGGTTGAAAGAATATGGAATAATCCACCCTGTCAGGATATGAGTGGGTTTGGTTTAACACTACTTTGAACAGTATTTCAGTACTATAATGGTATATCACTTGATGTGGGAGGAAAGCCTGAAGTGATGCAGGTCTTCGACGATTACCATTTTGGTGAAACCCACAAGCATGGGTATGGTGCTGACAAATGTAGAAACATAATAAGGGTAATCCAGGATCTTAACCCTTGATCGCAGGTTCCTGGCAAGACCAAGGGATGCAACTCTGCAACCTCTGATGACTGGGGCCCTCACGCCCCACATCAGGATATGACGACATGCCTTACAGTCAGTACATTTTGACACAAGAGGCTGTGACAAGAGTGGATGTTGTTTTACTTTGGAGTTGGCAATATTCCAGCAGCCTGAAAGTAAGTATGGGTAAGGCAACCTTTGGTTGACATCATGAGCAACAATGCCCACTGTCGGGGCACAGTGACACACCATCAACCACATTGTGAATACAAGACAACCAGTGGTTGACATCATGAGCAACAATGCCCACTGTCGTGGAACAGTGACACACCATCAACCACATTGTGAATACAAGACAACCAGTGGTTGACATCATGAGCAACAATGCCCACTGTCGGGGAACAGTGACACACCATCAACCACATTGTGAATACAAGACAACCAGTGGTTGACATCATGAGCAACAATGCCCACTGTCGGGGAACAGTGACACACCATCAACCACATTGTGAATACAAGACAACCAGTGGTTGACATCATGAGCAACAATGCCCACTGTCGGGGAACAGTGACACACCATCAACCACATTGTGAATACAAGACAACCAGTGGTTGACATCATGAGCAACAATGCCCACTGTCGGGGCACAGTGACACACCATCAACCACATTGTGAATACAAGACAACCAGTGGTTGACATCATGAGCAACAATGCCCACTGTTGGGGCACAGTGACACACCATCAACCACATTGTGAATACAAGACAACCAGTGGTTGACATCATGAGCAACAATGCCCACTGTTGGGGCACAGTGACACACCATCAACCACATTGTGAATACAAGACAACCAGTGGTTGACATCATGAGCAACAATGCCCACTGTCGGGGCACAGTGACACACCATCAACCACATTGTGAATACAAGACAACCAGTGGTTGACATCATGAGCAACAATGCCCACTGTTGGGGCACAGTGACACACCATCACCCACATTGTGAACACAAGACAACCAGTGGTTGACATCATGAGCAACAATGCCCACTGTCGGGGAACAGTGACACACCATCAACCACATTGTGAACACAAGACAACCAGTGGTTGACATCATGAGCAACAATGCCCACTGTTGGGGCACAGTGACACACCATCAACCACATTGTGAACACAAGACAACCAGTGGTTGACATCATGAGCAACAATGCCCACTGTCGGGGAACAGTGACACACCATCAACCACATTGTGAACACAAGACAACCAGTGGTTGACATCATGAGCAACATTGCTCACTGTTGGGGCACATTGACACACCATCAACCACATTGTGAACACAAGACAACCAGTGGTTGACATCATGAGCAACAATGCCCACTGTTGGGGCACATTGACACACCATCAACCACATTGTGAACACAAGACAACCAAACATTCATTACAGAACACAGCCATGTGGGTCTTGGGTCAAAGGTGTCACTTAGTATCAACAGACAAGGGCATTCTCATGCCTGTTTAAGGTTCACAGTGGATGAATCAGGTATGCTCCATATGTCTTTAAAACTGAAGATCTGTGATAATATTGTAATAGGATGTGTTACCTTAGCAGTGCCTGGTGGCTGGACAGAGGGCCTGGGTGTAGAGGGGGCGGCCACCGGCACAGGGCCCCCATTTGGCTCGGTCTGCTGGGAGGCACCCATCAAACCAGCAATCCCAAACCCTGACAGGAACTTGTCCATCTGTCGAACAGGCACACAACACAATCACTTGATGCTTTATACATTCTGATTTTACATAACATACCCGTATACATCTCCATGCAATTATTTAAAATAATAACATAAATGATTTTCAGGTTACTTGCAATACTAGATCAATCAAAGTTTAAAAAAGAATATAATCAAATTAGACCCCAAGTCTCTATAAAAGAGCTACAGCTGTATATATGTAACAGGGAGAAAAGACTTATAATAATATGTTTAATGTCTGCTAAATAAATATCAGAATGAGCTTCAATGTCTTAATGTTGGTAGGATTATTTGTTTGTTTACATAATCTTGTTTAAAATGATCAAGCATAAATCCAATTCTTATTTCATGCAGCAGAGACCCAGTACTGATTATCTGACTGAAGAGTTCAATCCATGAGGATATATTACATTCTTAAAAGACAAATCACCATGAACACTGTGTGTGCCTGTAAGCTCTGATAGACACACACAGTTCCCCTCGGTGACAAGAGATCTCACCATCGTCTGGTTCTTCTGCTGCCCAACATCAGGGATCAGGTTCTTGTCTGCCTGACTTGAGATCTTCGAGATCTCCAGAGTCCTGCAGTGAACAAAACACAACATAAACCATATAATAAAAAAACTTCACATATGGGCAGGTGCTGACGCAACAGTCCATTCCGTCTGATCACAATAACACGCAATCACACAATTCATAGAGCCTGACTACCCGTTCTTGTCAACTGTTACGACACGGTGAGATTACTGGGACAAGTTCCACACTGGGAAAGCCACAGGACTGTGACAAGTGATGAGGGGTGGTGGCAGTATCTGACCCACTTACTTCTGTTCCTGCTTCATCTGGTCCAGCTGCTCCAGCTTGGTGCGCTGCTCACTCTCGACCTTGCCGAACATTTCACGTACTGTGGCTACAAACGCATTGAACTGCAATCAGACAGAAGGTTGAAGAGGATAATCAGCATGACAGTGACATGATGACAAGATGGGAGTAGTGCTTTACAAAGTATAGATCCCTTTTGTACATTCTACATGAAAGTGCAAAGCCTTGTTTGTTGTTGAACGCTGCACTCAGCAAATTCCCCCTATATGACGGTGGCCTGTAAATAAATAAGTCTGGACCAGGGTACGATGACACGCACAGTCAAACAAGCAACCGAGATTGACCTTTTCGTCCAAAAAGGAGCCATTTATGACAAGCACCGGTTGCTGAGAACCAATTCTTACCCGGAATCCCCACAGATGATATCATATGCATAGCGATACGTCCCTGCTCATCAGATACGTCCCTGCTCATCAGATACCTCCCTGCTCATCAGATACGTCCCTGCTCATCAGATACCTCCCTGCTCATCAGATACCTCCCTGGTCACCGGATACCTCCCTGCTCATTGGATACCCCCCTGTTCATTGGATATCTCCTTGTTTATTGGATACCTCCCTGTTCATTAGATACCTCCCTGTTCATTGGATACCTCCCTGTTCATTGGATACCTCCCTGGTCATTGGATACCTCCCTGGTCATCGGATACCTCCCTGCTCAATGGATACCTCCCTGCTCATTGGATACCTCCCTGTTCATTGGATACCTCCCTGTTCATTGGATACCCCCCTGTTCATTGGATATCTCCTTGTTCATTGGATACCTCCCTGTTCATTGGATACCTCCCTGTTCATTGGATACCTCCCTGTTCATTGGATACCTCCCTGGTCATCGGATACCTCCCTGCTCAATGGATACCTCCCTTCTCATTGGATATCTCCCTGTTCATTGGATACCTCCCTGTTCATTGGATACCTCCCTGTTCATCAGATACCTCCCTGGTCATTGGATACCTCCCTGCTCATTGGATATCTCCTTGTTCATTGGATACTTCCCTGTTCATTGGATACTTTCCTGCTCATTGGATACCTCCCTGTTCATTTGATACCTCCTGTGTTCATTGGATACCTTCCTGCTCATTGGATACCTCCCTGTTCATTGGATATCTCCCCGTTCATTGGATACCCCCCTGTTCATTGGATACCTCCCTGTTCATTGGATGCCTCCCTGTTCATCAGATACCTCCCTTTTCATCGGATACCTTCCTGCTGCTTTGGATACCTCTATGTTCATTGTATACCTCCCTGTTCATTGGATACCTTCCTGCTCATTGGATACCTCCCTGTTCATTTGATACCTCCCTGTTCATTCAATACCTCCCTGTTCATTGGATCTTTGGATACCTCCCTGTTCATGAGATACCTCTCTGTTCATTCAATACCTCCCTGTTCATTGGATCTTTGGATACCTCCCTGTTCATTCAATACCTCCCTGTTCATTCAATACCTCCCTGTTCATTGGTTTTTTGGATACCTCCCTGTTCATTCAATACCTCCCTGTTCATTGGATCTTTGGATACCTCCCTGTTCATGGGATACCTCTCTGTTCATTCAATACCTCCCTGTTCATTGGATCTTTGGATACCTCCCTGTTCATTCAATACCTCCCTGTTCATTGGTTCTTTGGATACCTCCCTGTTCATTGGATACCTCCCTGTTCATTGGATCTTTGGATACCTCCCTGTTCATTGGATACCTCTCTGTTCATTCAATACCTCCCTGTTCATTGGATCTTTAGATACCTCCCTGTTCATTCAATACCTCCCTGTTTATTCAATACCTCCCTGTTCATTGGATCTTTGGATACCTCTCTGTTCATTCAATACCTTCCTGTTCATTGGATCTTTGGATACCTCCCTGTTCATTCAATACCTCCCTGTTCATTCAATACCTCCCTGTTCATTGGATCTTTGGATACCTCCCTGTTCATTCAATACCTCCCTGTTCATTGAATCGTTGGATACCTCCCTGTTCATTCAATACCTCCGTGTTCATTCAATACCCCCCTGTTCATTGGATCTTTGGATACCTCCCTGTTCATTGGATACCTCCCTGTTCATTCAATACCTCCCTGTTCATTGAATCTTTGGTTATCTCCCTGTTCATTGGATACCTCCTTGTTCATTCAATACCTGCCTGTTCATTCAATACCTCTCTGTTCATTCAATACCTCCCTGTTCATTGGATCTTTGGATACCTCCCTGTTCATTGGATACCTCTCTGTTCATTCAATACCTCCCTGTTCATTGGATCTTTGGATACCTCCCTGTTCATTCAATACCTCCCTGGTCATTGGATCTTTGGATATCTCCCTGTTCATTGGATACCTCTCTCTTCATTCAATACCTCCCTGTTCATTGGATACCTCCCTGTTCATTGGATACCTCCCTGTTCATTGGATACCTCCTGTGTTCATTCAATACCTCCCTGTTCATTGGATACCTCTCTGTTCATTCAATACCTCCCTGTTCATTGGATACCTCCCTGTTCATTGGATACCTCCCTGTTTATTGGATACCTCTCTGTTCATTCAATACCTCCCTGTTCATTGGATCTTTAGATATCTCCCTGATTATTGGATACCTCTCTGTTAATTGAATACCTCCTTGTTCATTGGATACCTCCCTGTTAATCATCCAAGCTGTAACAAAGCCTGCCTTGTAGGGACACCTATTCTCCTGCTGTGTTCCACTAACCTGGCTGAGGTTGAGGTTGTTATCAATACACAGGGGCACCAGGAAAGGGATCACTTTGTTGGCAAGCATGTCCTTGGTCATTCCCAGCTTGGCATGGCCCATGGTCACCTTGTATATACCTGCACCACCACACAGAATGGTAAATAAACAAGAATGTATTACCTTCTGTAACATCAAGATACTTGTTTCTGATTGGGTACAGAATGGGTCATTTGCTCTAATGTCCCCCACTGGCAGATAAGGTATAAACTTCATGTATCCATGATAAGATACAATGATATGATTATGCTATCACAAACCTGAAACCTATCAAATGCAGTTAAGTGAACTTTACCTAGAATATCTCATTGTGATACCAAGGTAAGTAATCTTGATGTGCTAAATGCATCTGCTAGCTGTCAAAACGTCCATGACATATTCACTATCACTGACAACATATACTGAACAAAAAAAGTTAGGGATCATGAAATATTTTTAGGATATTTTGTTGTAGTGAAGATTATGTTTCTTTAAATGGGTATGGTATACAAAAATATTTCATGATCCCTAATTTTCTTTGTTCAGTATATAATAAACCTTTGTGCTCTTCAGACACAGCAACTTATTTTAACCATGCTATTGGAACTCCAATACAAGAACATTCGAACTGTGTATGCCCAGTGGCAGTAGAAGGGTTTCAATCCTGTTAACAAATCTATAAAATAATGACCCCTCAAATTACCAGAGCAATTATTAGAGTATAATTTGATTGCACCCGGAGTACTACTGATGTCATATCAAGCCAACATGGCAGTGACCTCTCACCTAGTATGCTCATGAGGACCGCAGGTTCTCTGGAGGGTATCTGTGGGAGGAAAGGGAGGATCTCGTCCAGGACGTACCACCGGTCCATGTACTCCAGCAGCTTGCCCAGACACAGCAGGCAGTTCACACGGATCTGTACACACCAACCACACAGTCTCAGGGCCTTCAGTAGCATCACATACATTGACATAATATCACAGATGTTGACACTTTAACACTCCTGAGAACTCGGACTGTTGTACCACCATTCATTATCATATAAATAGATTGCAAGTGATTAGTATACCTCCATAACAAAGCAAATTGAAGTCAATTCTTAAATAAATGTTTCATATCCAGCAAGTGAGTTGGCTTAATGCTGCTCTGAACACAATTGCTATGTGTCAGCTTAGGGGCTGACCATTTAACATTCTAGGGGGTACCTGGGATTTTGTATCGTGGTTGGATATTTTTTCAGCTACAGCTGGAAAACCAGATATCTTTTTTATGAAAAACTATGAGTCTGAAATTTTTGTTGAGGAAAAACACCTTGCAACAATGTAATTTTTGGCGCAGGCAATTTCTTTTTTTCCATCAGTCCGAAGCATAATTATATTTTTCAAAATCCCCTCTCCCTTCCCCCCAAGAATATCAAATGGTTGGTCCCTTACAGAGAGGAAAATTCTCAAAACCGATATTTATTGTCACCCTTAATTATGGGTATTGTGCTGACAATCCAAGGATCATAATCAGGGTGAATCTGGGATTCCAATCCTCAAACAACAAAGGCACACAAGTGACTGTGCCCATGGTTTCATCCACACTCACTGTTAAGGTGCTGGTTGCCTGACAGAGTTTCTTTATCCTGGGGACTATTGCATTCTTCAGGGAGGAATATTCGATCATCTCAGCAAATGTAGGCACAATGTTCAGGCACAGCTCCTGCAAGCAACCAGAAACACTTGAAATACTTCTCAGCTGGTACACCCTGGCAGCGCTATACTGTCATTCTATCCTGGCACATTTTTCAGCAATTTATTCCATGTTGTCAGCAAAATAAATCTAAACCTGTTGGAGACAGTGGAATGAAACTACACTGATCCAAATGAGTTTAATAGAATAATACTTCAAACACGTCAAAAACTGACACATACCGTATTCAGAATTAGAATTATTAGAATATTATTTTGGTGAAAAAAGTGAAAGGATAAATTTCGTGGTTTATGCCATGTTATGCTGACAGCCTGAAATGTTTATATACGACAGATATATTTTTCCAGAATTTAATTTAGGGTGCATATAACACACGAGTGGGTATTATACGCGAATAATAAGTCTTGTGTACATTGATAAATCGGAAGGGGTGCTAATTGGGATTGTTCACTAGCCAATATATTAGCAAATATCGCCGTGGGCGCTTATTAGAGCGGGGCGCTTATTACGTTGAATACGGCATGTATATAATACCATACAAAGGCCTATACCTTCAGAATTCAGGGGTCTGTTCCATAAAGCTGTCATAGCGCTTAGGTTATCATAACTCCCATACTTTAACATAGACTTACGACTGTCATTGAGCTATGATCACCATGTGGAACAATAACGTCACAATACCCTATGGCATAATTTGTGGAATTTTGTTGCAAGATACACCGGTGAAACAATGCTATGTGACGTCAGCCTAGCAACAGGGTTGCTGGGGTCATCGAGCGTGCATAAGCTCCTCTCTGTGTTCTGTCATCTCTACATGCAATAAGCCGAGGGATGTTGGGAGTTCTCACCACTTGTTAGTGTTTGTTTGCTTGTTTGTTGTTTAATGTCGCACTCAGCAATATTCCAGCTATATGACGGCGGTCTGTAAACAATCGAGTCTGGACTAGGCAATCCAGTGATTGACCTCATGAACATCGATCCACGCAAATTAGGATCGATGACATGCATCAACCATTAGTCGCCTCTTATGACAAGCATAGTTGTCTTTTATGGCAAGCATGGGTTGCTGAAGACCTATTCTTCCCTGGATCTTCACAGGTCAATACTTGTCAGTGAAACTTGTTCCCTCAGTACATAAGCACACGCTTTGGTATTACACAATGTGCAATACGTTACAATATGTAATTCAGCTGTATGTTTATTAAATGAGTGATCTCTTCACAGGCAAGTAATTAATCAAGTTTCAAAGATTTGACGAATTATCAGAACATAATGTACTAAAGTAGCAGACTCTTAATGAGGGGAATACGGTGTGATGTTGACTGTGTGTGGCTGTGTGCCTAGAGCCAACTGGTGACCATATTCATGGACAAGCAACAACATCTTACCGCCATGTTTATCATTTACAATTTGACAACATTTACATCAAACTGAGATTTTGTCATATTTAATTTATATATATTTATATACCGCAGGTTACCAGGTACAGTATCTGCTTAAATGCGGTTTTATGTGTTCCCCGACTAGTGGATTTGTTTGCATTCCAGTATTACCATTATCAACTCCCTGGGGAGTATACAACCCAAGCTGACTAGGGGTGCTAGGTTTTACATCCACCTCACATATCGGGTACCCATTCCCTGCTGGGGAAAGAGGGGCACATTAGAACTAAGACACCACAAGTACACTAAGTATGTACTGTACACTAGGGGTAGTGACAACACTGTTAACACCTGTAAACATTGTTGGTCTCAAGGCTGAATAACACCCCAGTCACTAGCCGGATACGACCTCAGTACACTAGGGGTAGTGACAACACTGTAAAGACCTGTAAACATTGTTGGTCTCAAGGCTGAATAACACCCCGGTCACTCGCGGGATTTGACCAGTCACTAGCGGGATACGACCTAAGCACACTAGGGATAGTGACAACACTGTAAACACCTGTAAACATTGTTGGTCTCAAGGCTGAATAACACCCCGGTCACTAGCGGGATACGACCTCAGCACCTGGCACTTGCTAGCCAGGTGCTTTTGACCGCTTGCCCACTCCACCCCATATGCCAAGGTTTTATTTGTTGGTATGTTGCCGGGTGAGCTCCACACAATGATCTGATTACGTTTTGTCTTATGAATTTAGGGGGCCTGTCTGCTGGTCACCTGTATCTGTGGGTTGTCCACCTCTAGCGCCCGGTATATCATGGGCAGGATGTGAGTCTTGATGTCTTGTTGGGGTGTCTTGCCAAGGAGCAGGTTCATGTTTTGAAGAAATATCAGCGAGACCTACAACAAGGAAAACACACGTCACACAACCACACTCAGCACACATGGATCCCAACATGGATCCTCGGATCAACACATTTCATTCCCCTCACTAACAGATCAGGACCAAGCCAGTACAAATATTGAGAAACTTGCTGGCTCTAAGAATTCAAATGCCATGTAAGGCCACACTATTTAAACTTTGCTTCATGGATTTATTCCAGTTTTTCCACACAAGGTTGGTCGAAAAAAAAATACACAGCTATGTCAATTATTTATTTAATTGTGTTTGTTTGTTTGTTTGTTTGTTTGTTTACTTACTTACTTATATATTTGAAAATCATTCTAACGTGGAGTTAAAACTGCAGCTGACTTTTGGAATCACCTATGGTAATGTAGACATGGAATTTATATATAACATTTTTTATTAAGGGTCAACATTACTAGCAGGATACTTATATGTCTAACTATGTCTTTTTTTAATGCTTTTCAGTAGGGGCAGCGGGCCTGTGAATCGAAAAATAAAAAATGTGTGCCTAAGCTGCAAATGAATATCACTCACAATCTGATATTTACCAACAAGACATGATGAGGCCATAATAAATAGATGGATTTTCATCCCTGAACATCATTCTATTGTCCATAATTAACATTTTGGGAAATAGGGGAGATTTGTTTAGGGCTGTATCATATGATCTGAATAATTTATGTTACATTTTCATGCCTTCCCCCAAATACATCTACAGGTAACAGTTTTCCATGACCCCACCCTCCCTATAATATATGATCAGTCCCTAATTAATGTTCAGTGTTCAAGTATAGTTGTGATATGCTTTGGCGAGCCCCCCTCTTTCGCTATCATTTTTTCATACCCATAAAATGTTGAAGTAAAATGCCGGCAGTGGGCATAGCAGCAACAGCCTAAAAGCTAAACAGTCAATACATACAAAACTAGCTGAGGGAAAATAAACTCATTCAAATCAAACTATTTAAATCAAAACATACCAGAGAACAGCACAACGTGATTGGTAACAAAAGCAGTCTTCTAAATATGCTAAACACTGTGGTGTATTTGTGTATGTATGTTGTTATGACTCAATGCTTGTGGACAACATGTTAATCCTTGCACAGAAGAGACATCAGTACTGTAGGGGTCTGAAAGGGGTGATCACAGGGCGCAATTTACAGAAACTGATCAAATGGCTTTCCAATCTGAAGATCCTCGAGCATTGCCGTCCCTGAGAAATACTAGCTTTGAATGTTAATTTGTTTTTATCGAAGCCTCAATATCCTACATAAAGGTCCAGATCTTGTAACTACACAAAATAATTAAATCTGAGCGGTTTGATTCTATAAATGAAAAATTTAAAGTTATCCTTTGGCATTTAAATCAAACCATTAATTAAAACCAAACTGGCTTTAAGAAATCTCTAAAATGCTAAACTGGACGTTGCTCCAGTAATCACAATGACAAACCAGGGCAATGTTAGTACAACAAAACACAAGGCCTGTTATCAGTGCTTGATAAGTGAGCAAACATGGCTCTGTAAGTGTGTGAGTGTGTGAGTGTAAACGGTGTGGTCAGCCCTATTCCAGCATGTCACGGCTGGAAACAGCTGACCAGGGACCGTATTGGGGCAGAACCTGGGTCTCCACACTGCACTGTAGCACCACTGGGCCAGCCATGTCCCAGGGGACAGCAGAACTCGGCACAAAGTCCATTACAGTTAACATGGTTAATATCAGAAATATAGAGACAATTATTAATACATTTAGGACAAGGACACACACTTCTGACATGATCAAATTCAGCACACGTTATTTGAGTGGGAAGCAACTACATCTACATGTCTAGCTGGACACAAGGTTAGTTGAACATGTTAAGCAGTGAAGATGTGAAAGCAAGTTCACCGTGTATGTTGACTGTGGTCTCTATAAAACAAAAGTAATAAGAAAAGCTAATTATCCAAACTCATCAAACAGACCATGCTCAGAACAGAAAGAAAATCATGGAACATAATATGCCAAGGAATAACTACCAAATAATATTCAGCTTTAAAGAGTACAGTCATGAAATGAAATGCTGTTAGGACTGTCATTGATTGAATTCTGTGAAGTTAATATCCTAAAATATCTATATCATGTATATCTTGATTAATGATATGACTAGGGACACATTTCAAAGTACATTTGTGTACAACAGATTTTAGTCTTTGGAGATGCTAAGGACTTATTTATACCATATATAGACTACATCATCATCCATGCTCATCATGCGCCTAAAACATATGTTAGAACTTCCATCAATATCACCATTGAAAATATTCAAAATATTATTCCATGACAGCCCCATCATATGCAATGATAAGAACAACACAGCTTCAAAATGAGTTGCTGTAAATGCTATGCACATAATTATCGATACTGTGTGACACAGATGCATGATACTCATCATAGTCATACTGTAATACTGTAATGCTGTAATACTGTAATACTGTAATGTGAGGCTCTACCTGAACTGGGTCGTGTATCTTGAAGAGCGGGATGAGTTCTGGAAGAATGAGGTTGACGTATTCCCGGTCGGTGGACTGTTCAGCAACAAGGAGGATTGTGGGGAGGACGAAGGGGACCATGTCTGGGTTAACACACTCCTTGTACAACGCCGGCAGGATCCGCTGCTGATTCACACGCTGAAACACACACAGATAACTCCTGTACGTTCAATCATGGTAGGAGGCGAGAGGTTAACTTTGTTATCAGCCAATCAGCCCCAGGCTTCCAAACACGAGGTACTAGCGAGCAAAACATTCAGAGCAGCCTATCTGACTTCAGCATCTCTAAAATGAACACAAATTGTCAGTTCCAAGTGGAAATGATAAAGGACACACTATCATAGTGTTGTGCATATTTTAGACGTTCTGTGTATTTTTTTCTTTTGCAAAGATCAACATTACCAAACCATCAAAGAAATGAAGCTGGATCCTATTAGAAAGGTATTTTCTGATTGGTTCAAGAACACACATCCTTCATCTAGATTTGGCCAAAGTTTACTCAGAGTTCACCCAACATGACCTTCAATGGAGGTTACTGTATCGTAGTAAAAATCTGATTGTAATGAGACTTGTGTGAACCACTCCCTTCGTCAAGAGCACGGTGTAACTATCCTATAATAATATGTTGGCTCTTAAGACAAGCATGGGATACTATGCCACTATTGAGCCCTGGAATCTCACAGGGGTATCACTCAGGAAAGGTTGTTTGCTGTTTAATACCACCCTAAGCAATATTGGGGTTATGTAACAGTTACCTGCAAATAACAAAGTACGGACCAGAGAATACAGTAAGAGGTATTCTGACCACACCATCCATTATGTTACCTTATACATCACACCACGGTCTGACCTTGAAAGGGTCGAACCACACGGGGAAGAAGCTAAGTGACATGTAAACAGTGAAGAATATTGAAGTAACTCAAACAGTAATAACATGTCCCACCTTTGGCAGTTTGCCAGCTATTTTGGGGAGCCCCTTGAAGAACTGGGACTTTTGTAGATTGTCTCTCTGGAACAACGTGTCCATGTACTGGAGGGTCATTGTCCCCACATCCTCAAAGAAGGACACCTGAATGAATGAAGATTTATAACTTCACATCAGCAAGTTAAAGGACACCTGAATGAATGAAGATTTATAACTTCACATCAGCAAGTTAAAGGACACCTGAAGCAACACCCAAAACACACATCACAATTCCATGACAACTACAAAACACTGAAGAACTTTACTTATTATTTACAGAAGGAGAAGATGTGTTGCTGTAGATAGTAATAACATGGCCATCATTCCATTGGCCTTTATTGTTTGTTTGCTGAATGCCACACTCAGCAATATTCCAACCATATGATGGCAACCTGCAATAATTGAGTCTAGACCAGAGTGAGTGAGTGAGTGAGTATGGTTTTACGCCACTTTTAGCAATATTCCAGCAATATCACGGCGGGGGACACCAGAAATGGGCTTCACACATTGTACCCATGTCGGGAATCGAACCCGGGTCTTTGGCGTGACGAGCGAACGCTTTAACCACTAGGCTACCCGATCGCCCCCAGTCTAGACCAGAGAATCCAGAGACTGATATCGTGAGCAACGATCTAGGCGAGCTGAGTACGATGACACGTAATCAACCAAGTGACTGAGCCTGACGACCCGATCTATAAGTCGCCTCTTATGACAAGAATAGATTGCTGCGGACAGTTCTAACCAAGGATCTCCATGGAATTGCCATTCATTAAGTAAGGTTTTGACATTGTGTCTGAGAGGAATTAAAATTTGTACAAACTAGATTGCGTAGATTATGATGACTGTGATTTGGTCTCACAAAATGCCATTTATCCATTGACAGGTTAGTGAATTGTGTTATATCATAGTACGACTTAGACACAGCAGCTAGTCTGTCAGCCCAAGACATGTGACAATCCAGGAACTAGCTGTTTTCCCCAAAATCTAATTGTTTGACCACTAACCCCAAATGAGGCTGTGGACCAGCTGGTGTCTATTCCTGACATTGTGTCATCCTAATGAGAGAAATCTTGGAGACACATGTTGTAAAGTCTAACGGTTGTTGATGAAACCATGAGATATTGTGCTGACAGACCAAGGACCATTATCAGGTCAAACACAATAATAAAAAAAATAATTTTAAAATAATAATAATCAGGTCAAACCCACCATCCAAGGTCTAGGACAAAGGCTCTGTTTAGAGCAGCCATCCACCTATATTTCAGGTCAAACTTGGGTCAACCAGTTTGACTGTCACCCAGAAAGATGCTCAGTAGTGAGCCAATATGTACGTAACATCATGTATGGAAAATATCAATGTTGAAACTGAATGATGTTCTGACTTTTGACAACTGTGCAGGGTCCGGTCTGACGGTGGGCTCAATATTCAGCAACAGTTTGACGTAGTCCCTCAGTTCATCAGGGATGCTGCCCAGTAGGGTGGAGCGGAAGTGTCGCAGCTGGAAGACAGGAGCAGCATCAGTAACAACATCAGACTAGGGACTTCTACACTGGCAGATATCCTACATCCATCACCACGCAGTGTTTGGAATTGAGATTTTGATCCTGCAGTATTTGAAACAAGGGAGCCCCTAAACTTTAAGCCTATGGTGAGGACTCCTTGACTGTCAAGCTTAATTTCAGGCACTGATCATGCTTGTTACAATGTAAACATTCAACATAAAAACAGACTTAATCCAACTGAAAGTTCACTCTAACCTATGTGAACAAGATGTATCATGATATGCCTATCTCAAGTATCGATCACTCACGATACCTGAATCACAATGTGGTATGTATCAAAATACTGAATTTGTGCTTTTGGGGATTAAAATGTCCATGTTCCACATGGTCCAGCTGATATATGGTTGTGCTTTCAATCAGTTTCTGTTTAACTTGCATGACTATTAAATCTAGTCTCCTTCTAACAGCATGATTCAATCTGTTTCACTAGTTTTTGTTCATGACAGGTAGTAAGGTAACAACAGCCTGAATAGCTAGCAATTATGTTCTGAAAATCAGTTTAGAATTCAATAAAGAGATGCAGTGACATCCCTCTATATACTACTGAGAGCAGTACAACCATGAAATAACACTATGCCCAACAGTGTTTCGCCCCATTGTGTCTATATTATTAGTGTCATCATTAACTGTTACATAGCAGCACTGTTATAACAGACAAGTGAGTGAAAGTTGTTTAATGTCAGCAATATTCCAGGAATATCTCATCATCCTGTGTATAATTGAGTCTGGGTCAGGAAAACGACTGGTTGACAGCTTAAGCACACTATCATGTATCATGTATCATGGTACAGTGGCACACACTGTCACCTCCTGACCATCACTTAATGATGTCTCACAGAGCAGGCACTGGGTGCAGGGAGCTACTCTGATCCAGAATTCAGCACATATGCTTATGACATAAACATGATAAAAGATGTACCAACCTCTTCTGCATTCTTCTTGAATGTGGACAGTTGAGTCCTGCACTCAAACAGGGGTTTGCCATTGTTGAAGAGGGCAAATATGAGCACCCCTATAGAGTACATGTCGCTGGCGAGACTGCACATCATTGTGAGGGCGTACTCTGGGGCAAGGTAGTCCAGGTGAGGCTGGCAGCATGGGGGGATGTCCGAGTCCCACTCCTTGAACGCAAACATCGGCTACAACACAGGAACAGGTTCAGTAAGTTTGTTTGTTTGTTGTTTTACGCCGCACTTGGTCAAATCTTGGATTTAAAAAAACCCACAACCTTTGGATCTTGGTACGGCTTATCGATGCAACTCTGTACAGTAAATTTTGAAAGTCAAGAATAAAAAATCTGCTATTAAATCATGATATAATTATGTTGTTTTATTGTTTCCATACTTTGTTTTGTTTGTTGTTGTTTACCCCTTCACTCTGCAATATTTCAGTAAATGATGGCAGCCTGTAAATAATCAAATTTGGACCTGACAAACAAGAGATTGATATTATGAGCATCAATTCACTAGTCTGACCCACCAATCCATGTAGTTCCCTCTGCGACAAGCATGGGTTGCAAGGGACTAATTCCATCCAAGACTCCCCACAGGGGTATCATAAAAATACAACTTCCCTATTTTCAACTTCCCTATTTTCAACTTCCCTATTTCAACATAGAGAGCATGCAGTCTGGAAATAACCTAGTCTGAGACACAGGCAAACTAGTGGTTGATAGCATCAACAACACTTCATGTTGTCAGGGCATGATGATACACAATTAGTAAGGCCACACATTCGGTCCGCGACATTAGGCACTTGCCTGTACCTGAAGTCTAGTAAGCTTCATTGTGTCTAGTATTTTCTAGGGTTGGGAATTGGACCAAAAAGTGTATTGCGATATATTGCAATATTTCAAAAACATAATCAAGGGAAGTAACTCTAGTTCCAAGTTGTCAGCAACGTTCGTTCCCGTTGATTTCCGATTGTAAAATACGTATTTTTATCAGGTGGTGTTTGAATAATGAGGGAAAAACCCGATACGCCAAAAACATATCGCGATACGTATCATGATGAATTTGTATTGCAATATATCGGTATACCGATAAAACCGCACATCCCTAGTATTTTCCCTTAATATATATATGAACACAACGCCGAGTTTGGGCCAGTAGACTCATTAAAATCAGATCTTAGTTCTCCCTACAGCTAAACAAAGATCTGAGGACATCCCAATATGTCACATCAGACCAGACTTTTGCAAATTTCGACCGACATGTGGAATGACTGACAAGAAGTTAACATCAGCCAATCAGAAGGCAGTTGTCTTGTGCTTTACTGTTTACACTAGTTTCCAACTTGGTGATGGCGCTTCAAATCATAATTTGACAAATTCTTGATTAAAAATTGGGAGAACATTCTGCAATGGCTAATAGATGTAGTATCTTGTACTGATTCAGTCGTAAAGCTTGTGACTGTTGTTAAATGTTTCGAGGTTGAATGATTAGAAAACACATTCCCACTGTAATTTCCTGATCTGGTAAGCAACGCTCTGACTGGTTGGATGAAAGATTCCTATGTGACCCATAATGGGGTGTCCTCAAGATCCTTGTTTAGTGGTAGCAAGAATCTGATTCTAATGAGATTGGTTTGGGACAGACGGCACATCGTCCACTCAATCCCCACTTCACCCATCCTCATGGATTAATTGATTGATTGATTATGGCTTTAAGCTGCTTTTAGCAATATTCCAGCAATATCACGGCGGGGTACGCTAGGAATAGCAATCCTAATGGAGAAATGCATGCATCCCAACCATCACCAGTCTTCTCAGCCCAATAGAAGTAAATGTTTTTCATCAGCCAGATCATAAAGACACGAAATGAAAAGAAGATATCAAATGCATATGCAGTAAACACAGACTGGAAACATAAATGTTTCTTTTGGTGATTTTCAGCAACATTACACACTTTCACTATTAACGGCCTAGCTACATATATAACTCCTAGTTGTTTAACATGTCCACTTTAGCTGCACTGAAGGTGAATACACGGTACACATGTACTCCAGATCATTCAAACTTAGCGCCCTAGTTTCAAACCCTGGGTCAATGTAATGTGTGAGTTCATTAGAGTATGAACCTTCATAGAATGATGGCCAAACTGTATGAATGTCGTTTTGTTCACTAGGATAAGTCAAAGCAAGTATATTCGTGGACAGCCATGCAGTCAAACTTTTCCCAATGAATGCAAAAGAGTTTAAGAGTAAAGGAGTAAAGGATCAAAATCAAAATAGCCAGAAAGAATGCTTCTGTATCTATTTGTGCTGGGGAATTAGCAGGGGATGAAATATGGACAACCATCAAACTTTGTTATTCATGAGCTAATTTGAACGTCAGTTTTGCGGTCATGTGACATCCATTGGAAAAGTTGTATATTGTGTACACTTTAGACTACAAAAACATAAATATTTGATGAATATGAAGACACCTTGACCAAAAATAGAATTCAATAAATTTATGAAACATCATGCACTAAATAGCCCTGAAGTCAGACAAAACAACTGCCTCAAAACATATTGATATTCCTTACCACAAAGGAACCAGCTTTAATGAGCTGAAAGAGGCAAGGAGTAAGTGTAACAACAACACGACAAGGCAAGCAGTTGCTCAGTTCACATTCATTCTAATTCCTTCATTCTAATGCATAGTTATGAAGTTAGTAACAGTAGGTTGTTACATTTTATTTTACTTGGGTTACAGATCTGCCGACCATAAAATAGAAAATTGGGAAGGGGGGAATAGAATCAGTATTGCCATTAAGAAATGGTGCTGTCAGCAGTAAAAATCGTTCCTAGAAATAAACAGATTCTCAAAATACTTTGCATCTGCCAAATTTTGTAAAAGCAAAACAATACAGAAATTCAAAACTCATGGCCTCATTCTGCAAACAACTATCAAAAATGTGTACTTCCTCTAGTATCAAGTATTACTGAAATAACAGATTACCCAGTATCCATTATAATGCAGAAAGAAAATAAAACTGTTCATATTTATTATTTTTTTCATAATTTGTGTAACTTGGGCTTGGCAGATCCATAAATAAAGGAAGCCTGACTGTTACATATGTCTTGGACCAACTACCAACTTCAGTACTAAATCAAACAGCGGTGACAGAGATGACTAGATGTTCGTACCAACTATTACATATGTCTTGGACCAGCTACCAACTTCAGTACAGAATCAAACAGCGGTGACAGAGTTGACCAGATGTTCGTACCGACTGTTACGTTTGTCTTGGACCAACTACCAACTTCAGTACTAAATCAAACAGCGGTGACAGAGATGACTAGATGTTCGTACAGACTGTTACGTATGTCTTGGATCTACAACCAACTTCAGTACTGAATCAAACAGCGGTGACAGAGTTGACCAGATGTTCGTACCGACTGTTACATATGTCTTGGACCAGCTACCAACTTCAGTACTGAATCAAACAGCGGTGACAGAGATGACTAGATGTTCGTACCGACTGTTACGTATGTCTTGGACTAACTACCAACTTCAGTACTGAATCAAACAGCGGTGACAGAGATGACTAGATGTTCGTACCGACTGTTACGTATGTCTTGGACTAACTACCAACTTCAGTACTGAATCAAACAGCGGTGACAGAGATGACTAGATGTTCGTACCGACTGTTACGTATGTCTTGGACTAACTACCAACTTCAGTACTGAATCAAACAGCGGTGACAGAGATGACTAGATGTTCGTACCGACTGTTACGTATGTCTTGGACTAACTACCAACTTCAGTACTGAATCAAACAGCGGTGACAGAGTTGACCAGATGTTCATACCGACTGATCTGTTGTGTTGGTGTTGAGAACACAGAAGTCGAAGCCCGCCAGCTTCCATGTCCCATTCTTGTTGAGGATGATGGACTCAGGGCAGATGTTGTGGTGCAGGATCTTTGCATCATTGTGCAGGAACGTTAAGCCTTCAATCATCTGGAACCAGAGTCACAACAATCACAACAACGTAAAGCAGGGACAAGTCCAAACTTACAACCCAGGTACTCAATCTCCTATTACCTGACCCTACTCTAGTTGGATACATAATGTCCAACTGGGAATTGTTTTACCAGAGACATGGCAAATGCTTTTCACTTACACATATAAAATGATTAGATCATGCTTACACTGAAGTGGACTGAAGCTTTATCTTTACTCAAACGTATAAAAGTCAGAAACAATGTATCAGGACCCATCCGACCCAAGTACCCGAGTTACCCATCCCAGCCCTACAACAATGGCTGTCTATCTTATTCTGTAAGTCCCATTATCAGTATAACAGCAACATCACAGCCAGGTAGATTCATTTTGTGTTCTAGTGGTATGTGACTGTGCAGAAGGCTTGATGATTTAACAATTCATCTGTGCATGCTACACGTCACCATGGCCCTTTACAACAATTGTCAATAATCATCATTAATATGGTAAGAATTTAACACTGGCCCACTAGCCCGGGGCTAGTACAAATTCCTGTGGGCTAGTACAAATTGCCCCATTGTCTTAACATTACAAGAGCATTTTATCTTTACCTGGGCTAGTGAAGCTTTTGAGTTTAGTTCTAACCCTGATTTACATGATAAAAATTCTTAGATTTCCCTTTAGTTGGGCTAAACCATTTCAAAATGTTTTCATTATGGCAAAATCATCAATAATTTTACAAACAGAATGTTTTATAACACACACAAGAGAAAAAGCAGTTTTTTTAGCAATGCTATTTAAAAAGTGATAAGGTTATTCTATTACCGTGATTACAGGAGGGTAGGTAATATTACAACAGAACATGAATGAGATGATCAACATAATGCCACTTTTAAACCTTAATGCCTTTACCACTGCAGTCCACAGTTCAAATGAAATGGATGCTTTTGTTGCCTGTGGAATGCCTACTGTCCCAAAATATGGCGTTCACAACAAGTTTGCTTAACAGTAGACTGTTATTAGTCCTAGATGCCCTCACCTGCAGCAAGCCATGTCTGACCTCCACATCATACAGCTCATACTCCTGGAGCTCCTTAGGAACTGTTGTCATGTTGTCATGGTTACCCAATACATTAGCCAAACTGCCGAACACTGGCTCTGTGGCGAACGCAAGTGTTTCCCTGTGAATATGTTGGTACATAAATTAGTCATACATCAAACAAAAGGTTATCAGCTGGTAATAAATAATGTGGGTTAATGAGATATTGAAGATGTTATAATATGCTTAAGCCATATTGTAGCGAAATTACGGTGGCCTACAAATAATCAAACCAAGGACAGTGATTGGCTTCATGAGCTATGAATGATTCATCTCGTAGTAAAAGATCTACTTGTATTATTCAGATGAAGTTCCTGTATCTACCTGGACTCTTCAAGTGGTTCCATTACAGACAAGACTTTGGGGTGACGGAGTTTAGTTAGCTGCTGCACCCCCTTCCTCAATGAGTCCAGTATCATCTCTCGGTCGCGTCGGGAATACCGCTCCAGGCAACGCTTCTCAAACACGAAGATGGAGGATTCCTGGCACAGAGAACACAATATACTCAAATAAGACTCAAACAACGGAACAGAATCATGTCAGTCTGAAAACTGTTTGTTCTTTCTCAACACTTTCTGTCCAGTTGTAAACGATATTCAGTAAATAATATTTAAACTTATAAAGTATTTCCAGGACTACTTCTTGCCCTTTATCAGGTGAACTCAGATAACCTTCTGTTTGATTAAGTCAATGTCAGACTTGAATGTGTATTTTCTGATTCCAATAATATATTGCGATACTTGAGTGATGATACGATAGGCATCAGGATACTTAATCTGTGATGTGTTCGCATGAAATTCTTCGTATATATTGCCACATGAGGAAGACATATCATGCCCTTACCAGGTAGTGCAGAGCATACCATCACCATGATAACTGACAAATGTTTACAATGCCCTGTAATACTAAGTTTTGTCGCAATATGCAGAAGCAAACATATGCATCAATTTCACTAAAGTGAGGCTGAAGGGGTCGTTGTCGGCACAGGTACTACAGAAACGTACCTAAGGTAATTTCTGTATACAGAAATGTACCCTAGCCAAAATCAAAACACAGAAACGTACCCTAGGATGAGTCTATTCCGCCGAAGGGCGCAATGTGCATAACTGGTGTTCTTTTGGTTTTTGTCACTTCCTGTATGCCAAACCGCAGTTAAATTCAACATGGCAGTACTTATGAGATGCATTCCAGCATATCATATAGGAAACGATCATACACAGTGACGTGCGTACATTTATCTTATATTCAGCGTTGCGCGTATGCACTCGTAATCAGGCAACCGGAACTACAACATGAACCGTTAGGGTACCAGGTATGCTTCTGTATTCTAATTTTGGTTAGGGTACATTTTCTGTATATTCGGTTAAAGTGAGTGATTGAGTTTGCATAATTGCTGATTTGAACAGAATGTCAGTTATATTGCAGCGTCTCTCCATCTTCCCGTGGCAAGGGAGTTCATTGACTTTATACCGGTAAGTTCAGTTTCCACCCTTGCCATACAGTGTTATTGTATGATAAACAACTCCCACTCATCATTTATTTCTTAGATACAATGCTCAGTTGATCAGCATGATCAGTAGAGCCAATCCAAATGATCCATAATATTCCAAACATACAGACAATACAATCTGGAATCTCATTATTATTGGCAAATATCTTATTACCCTGACAAAAAAAAAAAAACATTTCTGGAACAAAGGGTTTCTGCAACACAGAGTAATTCTGCATTACCTGTTTGGTAGTTTTCTTCATTCCTCCATGTATTTTCCACAACATCCCTGGGCCTCCACTGGCTATTTGGTTGTACAAGTCAAAATCTCGGGATAGTGGGTTGCCAGGCAAAGCATTGCTCACGGCACTCTTCAATCTGTTAAACATGTCCATCACGTCCTTCTTCTCCTAGTCAGTTAGTGTCTTGAAAACAAAATAAAATGGCTTCATCATCAAAGACATTTGATCACAATCATGATAGTTATATTTCTCAACAGAAAACAAATAGAGAATATTTCTCATGGAAAATCTTATATGGGTTGGGGCATCAGGCAGCTAGTCTTTAATAGCTAAATTAGATTACCATGTTCACCCTTTCTCCTGTCGGTAAAACTACTGAATTCCCTAAAGCCAAATATATCCAAACATCCATAATTGGCTGGGAAAATAGCTGAAGATCCTTAAATATATAATGTATCCCTGATACACATAGTAGGCCCATATGAGCACTGGGAATGGTTATGTATCAAATTAATAGTACTGAATTGTTTTCTTTAGGTTATACTGGCAACTGTTATGAAAGACAATATGATTAAAGAGCAGAGTCATTGATAATATTCACAGTACCTGGTCATACGTTTTTTCCCAAATTAGTTTCAGTTATATGAGATAATATAATCCAATAGTGGTCATGGGGATGAATGATACAGACGTAAGCTGCCTTGTCTACATACGATACTTGAGCACTGTTTACCTGCAGATCTATTCAATCCCTGTTCAAACTCAAAGAAATCAATAACAGAATAGATGTCACGTCTGCTGTTTTCAAATAACAACACTGGTATCAAGATCGACTTTGCCAAAGACATGTCACGTTAAACGACAGCTGTCACTGTGGAAAAGACGCAAATTACATCTTCTACTTAGAGAACTAAAGCCAGTCTAGTATCGGGGTAGTTTCTGGGTAATCGTGTTTTCGCCACTGCCCACAGACTATGAAACAGGCAATCAGCACAACATCAACAAATGGTATTTCTGCTAATATAGGAAATAATAAATCTATGTTTACCACAAATAAACCAAATACAACCGGTAATCGGCTGTCAAAACGCCCTGCCGACTTCGTGTAAGGAGCTGAGAGCCATATCTGTGACGTCATAAAATATATGATGATGCACCGATCTCTTTTCTAAAACAAGCATTCCTTCATAGACACTTTTGAAATTTAATGGACAGTGAAATTGAGAACTTTAATAATTATTTATATTCTCTTTATCTAGTGTCTTGCCTTATTTTTATATGGTGACTAAAAACGTAAAATACTACATATATTATTCATGTTGAACATCACGTCCAAGGAACACAACTCTAACACGCACATGTCGGCTCTTTTCTGCTAATAAATCTTTGAGCAAAAGTTTCGAGGATCGATCCTCTCATCATCAACTGAACATTCATTTTGGATAGAACTCTAAAATGTTAATTTCAGATATCTATTCCTAGTATTGTTACAAAAAAAAGAATCGCTTCTTACGATAACTACCGGCTATCACTACAAAAATGGCCCTGTGACTAGCAATGTCATGTACAGTCCCAAACAGGAGTAAGTATGGTTTCAGGCCCCTGTTAGCAATATTCCAACAATATCATGGTGGGGAACACAAGAACTGTTCTTCAGACATTGTAGCTAAATGCGGAATTGAACCCAGTTTTCGGCGTGATGAGCAAACGCTTTAATCCGCCATCAATTTGTTTGACACATATAGCTACATACATCTACACCTTCATACACCTCCATATCTCCATACAGCTATATAGGTACATACACCTACAGCTACATGCACCAATAGCTACATACATCTACAGCTACATACACCTACAGTAAGATACACCTACAGCTACATGCACCAATAGCTACATACACCTACAGCTACATACACCTACAGTTACATACACCTACAGCTACATACACCTACAGCTACATGCACCAATAGCTACATACATCTACAGCTACATACACCTACAGTAAGATACACCTACAGCTACATGCACCAATAGCTACATACACCTACAGCTACATACACCTACAGCTACATACACCTACAGTTACATACACCTACAGCTACATACACCTACAGCTACATGCACCTACAGCTACATACACCTACAGCTACATACACCTACAGCTACATACGCCTACAGCTACAGACATCTATAGCTACATACATCTACAGCTACATACATCTACAGCTACATACACCTACAGCTACATACACCTACAGCTACATACACATACATACATCTACATGTACATACATCAATAGCTACATGCACCTACAGCTACATACACCTACAGCTACATACACCTACATGTACATACATCAATAGCTACATGCACCTACAGCTACATACACCTACAGCTACATACATGGTATTGTTATGGTATGGATAAATAACACACTTATATTTATCACCAGTTACTGTTCGGTATATGAATTCTAATGTGCACGCTTGTTTTATGCATATTCCTTTTTTAGTGACATTAAAACCAACTTACGACGCCTTCCATAAACACAGCGGACAACATTGTAATAAATAAACTGCGTATAAAGTGCAAAAGCTTTTAATTTATAAAAATACATAGAATACAAGTGATATATGAAAAAGAGAACATTTAGTTTTAGACACAGTAAAATGATATGCTTTCATGGGTTCCCAGCCGCGTCTACCAAATACACATGGGAAACAATGCACACAAACACATCTCAACATTTGATTCTGACGTGTTGAAAATGTAGGCTCGTATTTCAAAGGTACTGACAGGAAAGCTTATTGCCCTTTATATTTTCATTGTTCCCTCATTCGTTTCCATCAGTATATATAAGCTGATTTCTATGAAAATGGTTGTGTAAATATTTCAAAACAAGTCTCTCCAATAATTCTCTCGTTTGGATAATAAGCTTTATGGTCTATAATTTTGAGGGAAAGGAAGAATCTCTCCATTGGCGCCATGTGATCACATTTCGCACAACCCTACCTAATACCCACACGAATCTGCAGCAAACTGCTCACGAAAGTACTGAATGAAAAAGGGTGGGTGTAGAGCGGGGGAGAGGGAGGGGGTGGGGTGTGTGTGTGTGTGTGTGTGTGTGGGGGGGGGGGGGGGGGGGGGGGGGGTAATTAAGTATGCCTAAATATGTACAAACGTGTAAATATAATTTGATGTTAAATGAATATCTCCTCAGTTGGCGACCGCCTCCGTGGTCTAGTGTTGGAGCGTCTGCCCAGAGAGCGGAAGGTCCGGGGTTCGATCCCCGGCCGCGTCATGCCAAAAGACGTTAAAAGATGGTTCTTGTTGTTACCCAGTCCGGCGCTCGGCATTAAGGGGTTACACGGACTGCATGGTCGGCTCGGAGTCAGTATACTGTGTCTGAGTGGGGTATTCATGTTAAACTGCGGCATGGGATCTCAGTGGGCTAGCACTATAAATCGGCATCAGTCCGGCTTATTTCAAGCAGACACACACACATACATACGTTTATTACTTGCCCGTGAAGAGATCACCCGTTTAATAAACATACATATAGAATACTAAACAAGCTCCCGTGTAATACCAATTTTATGAAACGAGTGAATAGTTCTGGTATCTGACGAGCGAAAGCGAGTCAGATACCATAACTATTCACGAGTTTCATAAAATTGGTTTTACATGGTAGCGAGTTTAGTATTTTATTTCTTACTGGCCATTTATAATGTTTTTAGAACTATACTGTTGAGTGTGAATATGCTGACACCTACACGATCCACGGCATAATCCAACTGAGTTTAACACAATAATACTTCAGTAATACTTCAAATACGTCAAAAGTTGAAACGTATGAATTTAATACCATCCAGCGGTCCACCTTTAGAATTCAGGCGTCCGTTCCCCAAAATTATCGTAGCGTTAAGGTTATCGCAACTCATTCTTCCCCGCCCTTAAGGCGGGGAAGTATACGGGAAACGTTAATTTTGAAGTATGTATGTCGACATGTTGGTTTATTTGAAATTTCAAGCCACGCATTTACGGAAACAAAACATACAAATCATGTGCGTGGAATGTTGATGCTATTCTTTTCCAGCAATAAGAGATACTTCAAAATCGTCTTTATGTAGTTAATTGATGCATCTGGCCGTTTCTGGTCATTAGCTGACATTATTAAACCATTCATGTGTAATCCGATGTCCTTTCTTCCTCAAGGACTAATTTTCTGATTTTCATGGTGTATACAAAAGAAGAACTGTGCTCCGGAGATCGTAAATAACAGCATAATAAAAAATATGTTCTGAATATGCTTATTCATGAACAACGACGACATCTCAATTTAAATGTAATATGGCTGAATTCCACATTCTACATACCACACTTTTGATTGTTTGGATGCTCATGTTCCCTGGAGATATTTGGAATAGTTACTATTCCGTATTTTGAGTTAACCCAGTGCACCGCACATAGCCACATGTGAAACGTTTGGTAGCAAAGTCAAAGCAAAATCGGAGTAGTGAGTCGCCGAATTTGCATCAATGCTGTAGTATTTTTTAACCGTTTAATGGAATTCAATGTACAGCCGTAGCTCTGGTCACTCATATATTTTGTGTCCCATGGCTCAAATCTATTTGCGTCTGTACCGTGTTCCACTGACCTCGATAATCTGTTGGATGAAGGCACAGCTCTCTACAGGCTATGAGTGGTATTTAGGTCATAATCAGCTCCCAGCAGCCACTGCCTCAAGCGATATTGTCTACATAACAGATCAGTTTTATGGCTCCGTCACAGGTGCTCCAAACATTGAAGCAGGGAAAACAAATTTCATAGAATCATTTCAACAAGCAATATTGATATCCCCGTCACTTTTGGTAACTTTTAATGATGTCTCCATTGAAATTTTTACGGATTTTGATTCGTATGCATTATTTGACTCTCATCAGCGGAATGGTTTGGGTCAGATTGATCCGAATGGACAAGCGGTTTTACTTCTGTGTAGTACGGATGGATATTTATGTTACATCTTAACAGTATATCAGGCCACTATATATGCTTGTCGTAAGAGGCGACAAACGGGATCGGATGGTCAGGCTTTAGATGATGCATGGCATCGATCCCAATTGCGTGGATCGATGCTCATGATATTAGGCACTGGATTGTCTGGTCCAGACTCGATTATTTACAAAACGCCGTCATATAGCTGGGATATTGCTTAATGCGGCGTTAAACGACAAACCAATCAATCATCATCATATGAACTCAAACCAGTCATTGTTACAAGTAAACCACATTCCACAACAGTTATATACTGACACTGGATTAAAAAAACAGTACATAGAAAGAAAAAAAAGTAACTCAACTAATCATGATCACAATTGCTATTCTTTGAAAGAAAGAAATACAAAAAAGAAACTGACCAAAAAACGTAAAACAAGAGACGAGGAATCTCCTTTAATGATTAGCCCCGGTATTGAAATGTTCTCCAACTACGTGATAATATTTTGAGTATGTGCATCTGTTGTTGTGACAAAAAGACCTTATCTAGTATAACGTTTTTGCCATATGGAGCCCTTAGTATTTTCATTTACATTATTATAACCAAATGCCAAGTGTAAAAAGAATGTGATCTATTATTTGAGTATGTGCATCTGCCAATGTTGTTGGCAGTTTTGATACTATTTCCACATGTTTACATTTGTGCCAGAAATTGCTTCCATTTCCTTCGATCTACTTTTTAAATAAAGACCCAGCTAGGTTAGAATAGGTCTTCAGCAACCTATGCTTGCCGTAATTTAAGAGGCGACGAACAGGATTGGGTAGTCAGGCTCGCCGATTTGGTCATATTCCAATTGCGTAGTTCGATGCTCTTGGTGTCAATCACTGGATGATCTGGTACAGACTGGATTATTTACAGACCGCCGTCATATGACTGGAATACTGCTGAGTGCGGCGTTAAACAAGAAACTATTTTTAAATAGACCTACCCTATGCAAATGTATCCACTGTATTGCCCAATACTCAAAATAAATAATATTTTTTTCCACAACAGCGTTGTGTTATTTGTGGTTAATATAATTATGCTCCATCATGCCTTTCAGTAACATCATAATTATGCGTTTGTGAGGCATCAAATATGGCGGGGAACTTTGATGCTCTGCATCAATGTTTTCTTGTATACTTTAACTTTGACCAACGACTGTCGTCGCGCTACCCTGCGATCGCCTTGTGGAACGGGGCCTTGCACCTCAAAGTTTACAATCACGTCACAATACCCGATGACGTAATTTGTGGAATTTTGTTGCAAGATCCTTCGGCGAAACAATGCCATGTGACGTCAACCTAGCAACAAGGTTGCTGGGGTCATCCAGTGTGCATAAGCTCCTCTGAGTGATCTATCATCTCCATGCGCAATGTCGTTGAATAAGCCAAGGGATGTTGAGAGCTTTCAATATTTGATCGTGAAACGTGTTCCGAGAGTACATAAGCACGCGTTTTGGTATTACACAATGTGTAATTCAGCTGTATGTTTATTAAACGGGTGATCTCTTCACGGGCAAGTAATAAAGATGTATTACACATTTTGTAATACCAAAACGCGTGCTTATGTTCTCTCGGAACACGTTTCACGAACAAATATTGAAAGCTCTCCACATCCCTTCGCTTATTCAACGACATTGCGTGTGGAGTTGCAAGCTCCTCACAGCGATAGTACGTTCCCGGAGCTCTCTATACTATCGCTGCCACCAGTCAAAACTCCCAACTGTGAATAGGTGGCCACAACCATGCTTGGAGTTGAACTCGCAACCGAATGACCGTTATGTTTACAAACAAGTGTCGACTGTCGTGCGCCGAATACACTTATCGCTGCTAAATTACTTTCTTCGTTTGTCAATTTGAATTTCTGTTTCATTAAAACTATCGTGTTATTGATATAGTAAGAATGTAAGGGAGAAGTTGGTTGATTTTCCGTTGGTCTGCAATCTCGAACCAATCTGATTATCAAAACAACAAAGTAAATTCGTCTGGAAAACATGGTCAGTCGTAAACCTTTTCAAATTGAAATATGATGGCATTCCCAAAGACATAAACAAAAGTATAAACGTTAATACACATGGGGTTTGAGGGCAAATTTCAAGATTCTTGTAATGGCTGCGCCCACACTGGTGGCAGCGATGTTACCGAGAGTGTAACGAAGGTGTCACGCGCTGGGAAGGAGCTTGGTGGAGTTGATAGATCACTGAGAGGAGCTTATGCACACTCGATGACCCCAGCAACCTTGTTGCTAGGCTGACGTCACATGGCATTGTTTCGCTGATCGATCTTGCAACAAAATTCCACAAATTACGTCATCGGGTATTGTGACGTGATTGTAAACTTTGAGGTGCAAGGCCCGTTCCACAATGCGATCGTATTGTAGCGCAACGACAGTCGTTAGTCTGTTAAAGTATGTGAGTTGCAATAGTCTTAGCCAAACGATAATTTTGTGAATTCTAAAGGTTGACCGTTGTATGGTATTAAATTCATACGTTTCAACTTTTGACGTGTTTGAAGTATTATTCTGTTAAACTCAAGTGGACTATGCCGTGGATCGTGTAGGTGTCAGCCTATTCATACTCAACAGTATAATTCTAAAAACGTTATAAATGGCAAGTAATAAATAAAATACTAAACTCGCTCCCGTGTAAAACCGATTTTACGAAACTCGTGAATAGTTGTGGTATCTGACTCGCCTTCGCTCGTCAGATACCACAACTATTTACTCGTTTCATAAAATTGGTATTACACGGGAGCGAGTTTAGTATTCTATATACATGCACGTCGCTATATAAGTGCAATAATCTTGGACGCGACGTTAAACCCCATTTCACCTCACCTCTAAAGTTGGCGTGTTTGTGTTCCACATTGAGCCCAATGTTACGCTTTGCATGTAATGGACATGAAACACATACCTTTTAATGCACTGACAGCATAATATTATTTTATCGGGATGAAATATACCCCACGTGGTCTAATGGCGATCTCTCATTGGACAAGAGTGGCTCTGCCTCTGACCGTGTTAGCATATTTGACTTGCATTATCTGTCAGTGTCGACACGTGGCTGTGCTTCAATAGTAAATGCAGCGTATTATTTTTAGTCCATACTACAGAGAAAAAAACAACACAACACGATTTCATCATTGCAACCTGTATCTTATATTTTGAATCAGTATGCTAGATAACATAATATTTGGATAGATAAGCATTATGTAAATATAGCTGAACTTGAACGACTAAAGACAATTTATCCTAAGGGTTGGTGAAAAAGTATCTCTTCCCTCGTGTTTCGACGTATATCTCTTTTACTAACATGAATGATCAACGTTTATTAGATATTAATAACTAACATGAAAGATCAAAGTTAATTAGATATTAATTCCTCCCAGACAAAAATGTAATTCAGCATTCAGTCAATCGACCGTGGAGGAAACTTATCAGAAAGCTTTTCCTGGTGTAGACACTTAGGTGAAAATGTCCATGTATCCAGACCGTCATCCCAGAAGTAAGGATGGCTAATCACGTGACTGCACAGCTTGTGTCAAGGTTGTTTAATGCATTGCTGAGAAGATTCTCAACGATGATCCCGCGAACATGCAATACTAAGGGGAATCGTACTGTATACCAAACTGTCGGAGAATCTCGTCCGATATGGCAGCGATTGTTCTGCTCTCTGCGTGGGTGATCACTGGGTTCTCGGTCAGCCCTGAAACATACAGGTACGCGTAACTCAAACAGACATGCGTGTTCATTTCAAACATACAGGTACGCACAACTCAAACATAAATTTACGCACAACTCAAACACACAGGTACGCACAACTCAAACATACAGTTACGCACAACTCAAACATACAGGTGTGCTCATCTCAAACAGACAGGTACGCACAACATACAGTTACGCACAGTTCAAACAGACATGCAGGCGTGTTCATTTCAAACATACAGTTACTCACAACTCAAACAAACAGGTACGCACAACATACAGTTACGCGTAACTCAAACAGACATGCGTGTTCATTTCAAACATACAGTTACTCACAACTCAAACACACAGGTACGCACAACTCAAACATACAGTTACGCACAACTCAAACATACAGTGTGCTCATCTCAAACAGACAGGTACGCACAACATACAGTTACGCACAGTTCAAACAGACAGGCGTGTTCATTTCAAACATACAGTTACTCACAACTCAAACAAACAGGTACGCACAACATACAGTTACGCGTAACTCAAACAGACATGCGTGTTCATTTCAAACATACAGTTACTCACAACTCAAACAAACAGGTACGCACTGCTCAAACAAACAGGTACGCACAACATACAGTTACGCACAACTCAAACAGACAGGCGTGCTCATTTCAAACATACAGTTACTCACAACTCAAACAAACAGGTACGCACAACATACAGTTACGCGTAACTCAAACAGACATGCGTGCTCATTTCAAACATACAGTTACTCACAACTCAAACGAACAGGTACGCACAACATACAGTTTCGCACAGTTCAAACAGACAGGCGTGCTCGTTTCAAACATACAAGTGCATGTCTCTAACACACATCCTTCACATAGGATAACGGACTTGCTTAAAGTGAGGCAGGTCGTAGACGTGTACAACTGCAGTGAAGCATAGGAACATAGCATATTTTACAACGTTTAAATATATACCTACGTACCACCATGAAAATCGCAACATTAGACATATTTACAAATGACTTTGAAGCCAATAGGATCACAAACCATAATCTTGTATACATGTATTTCATGGACTACATTCATTTATTCTATATTCAAACTCATACTTATTTGCACATAGTCAATATGAACGTGCTAGGACAAAACGGCATGAGGCTCTCTGTTATCCCTAAAATGATAAGATTAATAACCAGGCATTAAAGAGACCAGGGACCACTTGCACAAAACGATCTCAGCGCTAAGACTATCCTTAGCCTATGTTAATGTATAGGGGTTGATATCATCTCAGCGCTAAGACTATCCTTAGCCTATGTTAATGTATAGGGGTTAATATCATCTCAGCGCTAAGACTATCCTTAGCCTATGTTAATGTATAGGGGTTAATATCATCTCAGCGCTAAGACTATCCTTAGCCTATGTTAATGTATAGGGGTTAATATCATCTCAGCGCTAAGACTATCCTTAGCCTATGTTAATGTATAGGGGTTAATATCATCTCAGCGCTAAGACTATCCTTAGCCTATGTTAATGTATAGGGGTTAGTATCATCTCAGCGCTAAGACTATCCTTAGCCTATGTTAATGTATAGGGGTTAATATCATCTCAGCGCTAAGACTATCCTTAGCCTATGTTAATGTATAGGGGTTAATATCATCTCAGCGTTAAGACTATCCTTAGCCTATGTTAATGTATAGGGGTTAATATCATCTCAGCGTTAAGACTATCCTTAGCCTATGTTAATGTATAGGGGTTAGTATCATCTCAGCGTTAAGACTATCCTTAGCCTATGTTAATGTATAGGGGTTAATATCATCTCAGCGCTAAGACTATCCTTAGCCTATGTTAATGTATAGGGGTTAATATCATCTCAGCGCTAAGACTATCCTTAGCCTATGTTAATGTATAGGGGTTAATATCATCTCAGCGCTAAGACTATCCTTAGCCTATGTTAATGTATAGGGGTTAATATCATCTCAGCGCCAAGACTATCCTTAGCCTATGTTAATGTATAGGGGTTAGTATCATCTCAGCGCTAAGACTATCCTTAGCCTATGTTAATGTATAGGGGTTAATATCATCTCAGCGCTAAGACTATCCTTAGCCTATGTTAATGTATAGGGGTTAGTATCATCTCAGCGCTAAGACTATCCTTAGCCTATGTTAATGTATAGGGGTTAGTATCATCTCAGCGTTAAGACTATCCTTAGCCTATGTTAATGTATAGGGGTTAATATCATCTCAGCGCTAAGACTATCCTTAGCCTATGTTAATGTATAGGGGTTAATATCATCTCAGCGCTAAGACTATCCTTAGCCTATGTTAATGTATAGGGGTTAATATCATCTCAGCGCTAAGACTATCCTTAGCCTATGTTAATGTATAGGGGTTAATATCATCTCAGCGCTAAGACTATCCTTAGCCTATGTTAATGTATAGGGGTTAATATCATCTCAGCGCTAAGACTATCCTTAGCCTATGTTAATGTATAAGGGTTAATATCATCTCAGCGCTAAGACTATCCTTAGCCTATGTTAATGTATAGGGGTTAATATCATCTCAGCGCTAAGACTATCCTTAGCCTATGTTAATGTATAGGGGTTAATATCATCTCAGCGCTAAGACTATCCTTAGCCTATGTTAATGTATAGGGGTTAATATCATCTCAGCGCTAAGACTATCCTTAGCCTATGTTAATGTATAGGGGTTAATATCATCTCAGCGCTAAGACTATCCTTAGCCTATGTTAATGTATAGGGGTTAGTATCATCTCAGCGTTAAGACTATCCTTAGCCTATGTTAATGTATAGGGGTTAGTATCATCTCAGCGTTAAGACTATCCTTAGCCTATGTTAATGTATAGGGGTTAATATCATCTCAGCGTTAAGACTATCCTTAGCCTATGATAATGTATAGGGGTTAATATCATCTCAGCGCTAAGACTATCCTTAGCCTATGTTAATGTATAGGGGTTAATATCATCTCAGCGCTAAGACTATCCTTAGCCTATGTTAATGTATAGGGGTTAATATCATCTCAGCGCTAAGACTATCCTTAGCCTATGTTAATGTATAGGGGTTAATATCATCTCAGCGTTAAGACTATCCTTAGCCTATGTTAATGTATAGGGGTTAATATCATCTCAGCGTTAAGACTATCCTTAGCCTATGTTAATGTATAGGGGTTAGTATCATCTCAGCGTTAAGTTCGCAGGTCAGTGTGCGCCCAGTTATGATTATTGAAGTGTTATACAAAATTTATTTGAAACGTTTTTCCCCCTTTCCGCTTTAGAGAACAATGTCCCGGAGAAACCTTTTTTTTATGCAGCCTTTAACTGCATGCCATGCTTTTCGTAAGAGGAGACTACATTGGACCGGGTGGTCAGTCTCAGCGACTTGGTTGCATTTCATGAAGTCTGGTGCTGTGGACATTGCTGATTATATCAATCACTGGTTTGTATGGCCCAGAATATTGCTGGCTGCAGTGATATTGCGGGAATATTGCTGAGTGCCATGTTAAACAACTAACAAACATGTTACATTAAAGTCATGTCTTTATATTACTGGAACAATATTAGGCAATCGCTCGCTTGCCCATTTACAAATGGAATGAGGTTTTATACATGTGTAACTAGGAGTGGTGCTCAATGTTGACCTTCATTTGACCCTTGACCAGGCTCCTAAAGTGTACGCCATCGTTCCAAGCGGTGATGATCGTAACTGACAATATCAATCACTACATTGTCTGGCTTAGATTCAATTATTTCCAGCAACTCTCGATATAGTTGTACTATACTTGACTGCGGCGCAAAACAACAAACAACCTCACCATCTGCTGACTCACCTTTCTTCAGACAGTCTCTGACGGCATTCTGTTCGTACACAAATCCCGAGGAATACTCATAGTTGTAGTTATAGCCACTGTCAGGAAGAGGGAACTCATAGTCCCCGTTCGGAGTGCGAACCTTAGTTGGAATCCAGAATGGCGCCTCCACCTGAAGGTGTTTACATAGGCAAAAGACGTTGTAAATGTGCCGAAACTCAGCAATATTCCTGTTATATGACGGCTGTCTGTAAATAACCGAGTCTGGACCAGATAATTCTTGTGATTGATATCATGAGCATCGACCCACACAACTGGGATACGATGACATTCATCAAGTATGTCAGCGAGCCTGACCACCCGATCCCGTTGGCCGCCTCTTTCTACACGCGTGGGTTGCTGAAGACCTATTCTAACCCGGAACTTCACGGGAACGACGTCTGTCTACTGACGTCCTAATTGGTCCACAGCAACCTACGCTGGTCGTAAGAGGCAACTTAATTATCGTGGATCGTTCCTCATATCAATCACCGGACAGTTTCCAGACTCGGTTATTTATTTGTATTGTATATATATTCGCTGAGGATCATCACTTTAAAAGGTAATACGTCAAATTGTCAATCTCATTAAAATCAGATCTTAGTTCTCGCTGCCGCTAAACAAAGATCTGAGGACATCCCATTACGGGTCACGTCAGACCGACCTTTCCAAACTCTGACCGACCAATGGAATTACTGACAAGAAGTCCACATTAGCCAATCAGAAGGCAGCTTTCTCGTGCTTTACGGCACTAATTTCAAATTGGCGACTACGCTACGAAACATATTTTGACAAATTCTCGGTTACATATTTGAAACCTGAACAAAAGAACATTCTCGAATGGCAATTATATGATCTAGATTGTATAGATTCAGTCGTTTAGCCCGTAACTATCGTTCGGAATACCCCGTTATAAAGTTTTCGAGGCTGCATGACGAAAAATCACATTCCGACTGTCACTTTCATGATCTGGTAAGCGACGCTCTGACTGGTCGGATGAAAGGTCGTTCTGACGTGGCCCCAAATGGGAGGTCCTCAGATCTTTGTTTAGCGGTAGCGACAACTAAGATCTGATTTTAATGAGATTGTCAAATTGTGTGAATCTTTTGAAATAGCCAAAGACAGTATTGAGTGAAAACATGTCCACGACTGCATGCCTATGTCCGTTCATCATGAAATTGAGGTCCTGTAGGAATTACCTTATCATTGTGTACCGGGATATTTAAATCTGTATTTGTTGGATAATGTTTTGTTATCATCAAAACGTGATCCTTAGCAAACTTTGAGTAGTATATAACTTGAATATTGCAGAAAGCGGCGTTTAACAAGCTGATTTCCGGCAACAGAAGGCGGAACATGGCACTAGTACCCACGTGTATGCTCCCTCGTGTGCCCAGTATGTGTAGGCTGTTGTCGGCCCCTGTTATATGGGTGTGGTATGTCAACACCGCCATCCTACCCCCGGGATAGCACAGAATGACGCTCCCGCCGGCATCCACTTCTGCAAACAGCATCATCGGATGGTCAGTAGACCGAGCATCATAACAGAGACGTATCTACACCTAACATCCTCGGTTAACCAGTGCATTATAATACCCTGAATCCATTCACTTACTTAGCACAGCATTTCTGGCTGATTTATTTAGACCTCTTTATTCTATTTCAAAACAAAGTTATGGTGGCGAACGCCTACAGGGTATTTATAGTAATTGAAAGGAGTTGTAAAACACTTTATAATGGAGGACGATGTGTGCTAGCACCGGCATTAAACCTCACCCGCTCTCCCATAAAACCTTGCAAAACTACACCGCCTCTGTGGTCTAGTGGTCGCAGGTTCGACCCCCGGCGCGTCATACCAAAAGACGTTATCCTTGACGTTACCCGTCTGGCGCTCGGCATTAAGGGGCTAAAACAAGGACTGGTCGGCTCGGAGTCAGTATACTGTGTCTGAGTGGGGTATTCATATTAAACAGCGGCATGGTATCTCAGTGGGCTAGCACTATAAAATCGACATTGGTCCAGACAAAGACGTATATAGAATTGTATATACGTCCGTGGTCCAGACTAGTACAAGGAGACACACACACACACACACACGTGCATGCACTTCGCTACATAAGTGCAATAATCTTGGACGCGACGTTAAACCCCATTTCACCTCACCTCACTTCTCGAAAAAGTTAACCCTGGCCCATCTGTCACACTATTGAGTACAATGCCATTACGAAAGTATCGACTAACACCCCGTTCACATGCACAGCATTCACTAACGTAAGCCACTTTACACATGTGTAACTATGCATACGTGCGTATATGTAAATTTACTATGCGTTCACATGAAAAGCATCTTAGGTGTGTAAATAAAGCATGTACATTAAGTAAGGCCCACATATTCGTCAGTCTGTTCACGACTTCCAACACAAAACAGGTTGTTTTGAAAGTTGAATGAGAAGAGAGTTACTTCACCGAAAAATGTGTTTGATTTAATTTGTACATAAAGTTTTGACTCCTTGAAACCAAAAGAAAACACCGCCCGCTCAACTCTGTATATACGCATAAAAGTTGGCAACTGTTGACAATTTGTTTGGTGTTGACAAACGAACAGATATTAATTAGAACATATACACGCAGTGCAAATTTACATTTACATTTGCACCTGATCCAGACATGCTGCAAATTTGCTCCTGGTGTAAATATACACACATGAGTAAACGCGTTCACGTGACAAGCATACTCACGTATGTATGTCTACACACGTATGCACATATACACACATATGTATAGAGGCACATGTGAACGGGTTATAACTCTACCCTAGCACGCACAATAACAAGAAATGGGATTTTATACATAATATATAGTGAAGCTATCAAATTATTGGTATTCAAAATAGAGAATTTGAAAGTAAGATGTTCCTCGAACTAACCACCGTTGTCAACCATGTCTACTTCGGCTACAATTTTAGTCGGCATTCCTTTGAAGGCGAGAAGTGCAGCCTGGATGGTGTAGCACCCGATGTCCTTGAGGCCTCCCCCTCCCAGCGCCCTCTTCTCCACTCTCTCACATTGGTAGCCTGACATACAGATGGATGTTTGAATCAGCTTCACGTCTCCAAGACTCCCAGAATCCAGTTCCTTCCTTATTTGGTCATACACGGGAAAGCAGCGCGACCACTCACCCTAGGGGTTGAACAAAAGCACTCCTTAGGGGCCGACCATTTGATTTTCGGTCTGGGATTTTATCGCAAAAAATATTTGAAAAAAAACATTGTTCCCGGAAATTATTGAAATATATTATTATGCTTCATATTGTTTGGAAAATATGAAATTGCCACAAAAAATGTTGCAATTTGTTGTTTCTCCCAAGAATATCAAAAGGTCGGTCCCTTATCGCTGATGATAATCCGTGTTTAATTATATTCGGTTTATATAGATGAGTTGAAAATAGCGAGATCCTCGTCCAATGTTTAACCATATGAATAAATGTATGGGTTCTGGAAGTTATTATCAGAATTATTGCTATTGCAGTTATATTTATTATTATGTTGATGATGCCACCGTAGGGGTTCCTGGATAAAATAGTTCCCTATACTGGCCGTACGTAATGGACCATGTGTCCAAGGTCAGTGATGTGGGCGCTACTGTGTCCTCGTACCCCGACGCGTGGATCGTTGCTCATGTCGCTGCAGCTAGATTGCCGACGGTTGTAATCCGACGGTTATTTACAGACCGCCGTCTTATATATTCTCCAAAAGACGTAAGGGGTATTCGAAAATGACAGATGATTACAGAAATACAAAGATGTATCGAGTGATGGTAATGGGTGGATTAGAAATAGGAAGGACTAGGTGTACTATCACAATCAACAGAAAATGTTGATGGTGTATTGTGTGAAAACAACTAAGAAAGACGACATGGATGTCTTGTCAAACAATGAACGTTTGAGTCTTTCTCAATAATGGACTAGGCCCCCACGATTGGTCAAACATTCGTTTATACGGCGTGGCATTGCCCGAATCAATCTCCCAATGACAATTTGAGGGAGTCTTGTCCACTCTTCTTGCAGCAATTATCCCAGTTCGGCTAACGTAGCAGGTGGTGACTTGGTTGATACATGTCATCGTATCCAAATTGTGTGGATCGATGCTCATGATATCAACCACTGGATATTCTGTTCCAGACTCGAATATTTAGAGACCACCGTCATATAACTTGAATATTGCTGAGTGCGGCGTTAAACAACAAACAAACAAACTTAGAAAGACCGCCAAAACGTGTTCCTGCTTTCAATCGCCCTGAATGTTTACCTCCATAAAGAAGAGTTTCTTCTCCTTGGCAACCTTCAGGAGCTCCTCGCAACCAGCCAAGGTGAGGGTCATTGGCTTCTCACACAGCACGTGCTTGTCTGCCTTCAGGAAAATCAGACACAGTCGATGATGGTCAGGGTTGATCGTAGCGATATACACTACATCTAGAATGACACAACCATGGATGTCTTCAGCCACCTTGACAGTGTTATATAGACATAGTATCAGGTCTGTGACAAAATATATATTTGGGACTACCTTAAAAAGCAAAAACAATCATATATGTATATATCTAAATCCATGTCTATACATCTATAGCTATGATATACTGAACCGCAAAAGAAACGTCACCCCAAGTAACATTGCATGAAGAGTTGTCATTTAAATATCTGGGTAATTTTTGTCAAAGTGTCTAAAATTTAACATTGCCTTGTCCGGAAAAATGAAATTTGATGATAAAAAAACAAAGCAGATGACAATAAAACCGATCGCCCAAACGCATCACGACAACGGCCATGGTGATCCGATGCACGTGAGTTCCGTGCAAATTGATATGCACACGCGTTCTCCCATTTCTTGCCCTATAAAAATCCACCCAGATCGTATAACAATCATTCGTTATTGAATTGCTACCACATGCCAAGATTGACAAGAAATCAGCGACACCAAGCCCTTCGACAATTTCAAGCTGGACAAAACGCCCGGCAAGTAGCCAATGCATTTTATGTCCACGTAAGGACCATATACAGGCTCCAGTAACGGTACCAGACCACCAACACTACAGATGACCGACCACGTAGTGGAAGACCAAGGGTCACCACCCGACATCAGGATTGTCAGATTGTGCGACAGCATCTTCAAGATCGCTTTGTTACTGCTGCGGAAACTGCTCGACAGACAATGGGGACACACCAGCGGCACATTAGTGCTGACACCGTGCGTCGACGATTGACGAGCAGACACCTCCACTGTCACAGGCCACACAGAGGGCCCATTCTGACACCACGTCATCGCCGGGACCGTCTTCACTGGTCAACACAGCACCAACATTGGAGCCACCTGCAGTGGAGAAGAGTCCTCTTCTCAGACGAGAGCCGTTACTGTATCTCAACAGCAGATGGCAAAGAGAAAGTCCGGCGACGCCGTGTGGAACGTTATCCGGATGCTTGTGTTGTTGAGAGAGACTCGTGGGGTGGTCCAAGCATCATGGTGTGAGGTGGAATTGGTCTTGCACAGAGGGTCGGCCCTGTAATCTTCCAGAACATCGGTCCAGGGAGAGGCAATGGTGTCACAGCAGCTCGGTACATTGATCAAGTCTTGAGACCACACGCCATACCTCATTTGGCGCGTCGCTGCAACCAAAAGTTTCAGCATTATAACGCCCGTGCCCACACTGTGAGAGCAACAAGAGACTTTCTCCAGCAGAATGGCATCAGTCCCGATTTAAATCCCATTGAGCACCTGTGGGACGACCGACCAAGGCCGACAACTGCAGCTGAACTGTCAGGCGTTCCTGAGAGTGTGGGCTCAGGTGCCTATGGCCTTCACCAACCGCCTCATCCAATCCATGTATCGACGTTGCACGGCAGTCATCATTGCACATGGAGATACTGACTTGTGATGCTATTTTCTCAGAGACTAGTGTTGTTTCACTTTAAGAGCATTTGACATTTTAATTTCAACCTTGATGATCAGTTTTGCCAAGTTTCATCTTTTAAATATGTCTCAAAGTATGTTTAAAGTGTTTGGACAAATAAGGTGTCTCATTTATCTATCCATGGTGACGTTTCTATTGCGGTTCAGAATATATTCCAAACTCAAAACTCATTGTCACATTAAAATATAATTTCACATATACACAGGAATGTAAATGTGCTTATAGATATACGTTCAAATATAGTCCTCATCCCCATCTTCATCTACATCCTCATCCACACCCACACCCACATCAGGTTCATATACACGTCTACATCAACGTCAGCATTCACGTCTACATCAACATCAACACCCACATCCACCTCTTCATCTACATCCACGTCCACGTGCATCTACACCCACATCCACACCCACACCCACATCAGGTTCATATACACGTCTACATCAACAGCCACATCAACACCACATCCACCTCTTCATCAACATTCACGTCCATGTCTACATCTACATCTACCGATATCTACTCATCCAGTGTTAACCCTAACCGTGCATCCACATCCGAATGTATGTATAAATCAACTACGTGACCTCACCAATGTCGGGGTCGTCAGCCATATCCTCGTACGACTCGTAAACCTTCTCAATGTTGAATTTCTGGGCATACAGTTCTGCATTGTCATTGAATGTATCTGCGATAGCCATCAGCTGCCAACACAAAGACCGTCACATAAGCGGACCAGGTCGGGATGGTGTGTAGTTGAGAAGAATTTTATTTTTTTTGAGAAGTGAATTAGAAATGGGACTATTGATCTGTTCACTTACAGCTTTTGAAACATCGAGAAGGGATATTTGATACAATACTGAAATACTTGATGCAAAAGCCAATCTGAAAAAAGCATACGCCGCTGGGAAAATATTAACTCTCGTCTCCAACAAACACTGGGTCCAAAGGCTCCAGATAATATTTATTCACGTTATCATTCACATTGCGTATTGATAGCTATATTCAAAATAATTTTACTTCCTTGATTTCAGTTTATTGGGTATTTGTACACCAATGAATAGACATTTTATTAAAATAATTAAGCTTTAATGCTGTTTTAGGTGACATCAAAGTGTGTCACACAAACTCACAACAGCCATACATGTGTCTCATTATAACAATATGCGAAATGTAACGACTTGTTCATGCATTATTCTAAACAGTAGACTATAGTTTAAGTGATGCCTGCATTCTAACAGTAAATAAAGATATGTCATGAAATATAGGTACACAAGGTAACCTCCCTATTGTTAGACGGCATACACGGTGAGTGAGTGAGTGAGTGAGTGAGTTGGGTTTAACGCCGCTTTTAACAGTATTCCAGTTATATCACGGCGTGTCAACTTAATGTGGGAGGAAAGCCCGAAGTGATGCAGGTCTCAGACGTTTACCACTTCGGTGAAACCCACGAGCACGAGTATGGTGCTGGCAAACCTAGAAACATAATCGGGACGAACCGGGATTCGAACCCACAATCATAGGTTTCTGGCAGGCCCAGGGGACGCAACTCTGCACAGCGAATCGCGGCGCCTTAGACGACTGGGCCACCCGTGCCCCCGCATACACGGTGAAGAGGTAAGTTCAGTGCACTAGTCATTGTTACCTGCTTACCTCAGTGTAAAGTGGAGCATGGAGCATGGAAACCCTACATATACTACATGTGGGATTATTCTCCTAAAGTTATGTTGTTGTTTTTGTAAAAGAGGTATCTTACGTAATGGGAAAAGTGTTTTGTAGATTTCAAAGAGACTGTCGTCTGCTCATCTGTCCTGCTATAGGGGCGCGATGTTATACGTGTGCCGTGAAACATGAGGCTGGAACAGGAATGAAAGCCAAAACATGGTTCTGAAAGTGGATTCTTTTGTGGAAATATGAACCTACCTTGTGTTCCTCGCGTGGCAGTGTCACCATGGTTGCACAAAAGTCTTCGCATATTCTCCCCGCACCGCAGAATCCCCATCTTGTAGCCATTGTTTCTGTCTGTACAAGTACATGTATGAAATATGCAATTAATGATGTGGTTTATACGGTGGCCCATAAGGGACATGGAGTCTGTTTTTCAATATTTTGATATTTCACTTACTTTTATCATAACCTTTTTGCAAATTAACACAATTTGTCATGCAAATATTTGATAAATCATGCATAAAAACAACCGAAAACATGGAAAATGTACTTTCAAGTAGCTATTGAATCGCTGAAATGTGAAGCGAAAATGTCAAAAACTAAAATTTATATGTCAAAAACAAAAACGAAAGGTCAAAAACTAAATTGAAAATACAGAAAACTATTTCCACCGCGGTGATAATATTCCCACGGCGGTGGATGTAGTTTTCTGTATTTTCTTTTTAGGTTTTGACATTTTCAATAGCTACTTGAAAGTACATTTTCCATGTTTTCGGTTGTTTTTATGCATGATTTATCAGATATTTGTATGATAAATTGTGTTAATTTGCAAAAAGGTTATGATAAAAGTAAGTGAAATATCAAAATCTTAAAAAAACAGACTCCATGTCCCTTATGGGCCACCGTAGGTTTAGATGAAATTTTCTGTTTCGATCACACTTGTCTAAGTGAATAAACAAGTTTCCGACTAACGAATAACCAAGACAACATACATACCATTCCCCATCTAGCATTTTCATCCTACTGTATCAAATCATTCCAACCGCTGTTTTCATGATTCATAGGCAGTAGAACCCGCACTGTTGATTAACAGTGTATATTAATATTCAAGTCACTCGCTGGGCAAAGTTATGTTTATAGATTTGGGGCGTTCTATGTGACGCGAATTTACAGTGACATACGTGATATACCATAGGGCTACAAGCGGAAATTAGTTCCCGTGCATCACTGAGTATCAAGGGAAATAGTTCCTGTGAGTCACTGACAATCATGGAAAATAGTTCCTGTGTATCACTGACTATCATGGGAAATAGTTCCTGTGTGTCACTGACTATCATGGGAAATAGTTCCTGTGTGTCACTGACTATCATGGGAAATAGTTCCTGTGCATCACTGACTATCATGGGAAATAGTTCCTGTGTATCACCGACTATCATGGGAAATAGTTCCTGTGCATCAATGACTATCATGGGAAATAGTTCCTGTGTATCACTGACTATCATGGGAAATAGTTCCTGTGCATCACTGACTATCATGGGAAATAGTTCCTGTGTATCACTGACTATCATGGGAAATAGTTCCTGTGCATCACTGACTATCATGGGAAATAGTTCCTGTGCATCACTGACTATCATTGGAAATAGTTCCTGTGTATCACTGACTATCATGGGAAATAGTTCCTGTGTATCACTGACTATCATGGGAAATAGTTTCTGTGTATCACTGACTATCATGGGAAATAGTATACCACTCAAAAGAAGTTAAAGAACATCTATTCTTTTATATTACTATAGTTTATCGGTCAAACTTCTTTTGAATAGTATAAATAAACGCAAACAAAGAACTATTTTTCAGTGTAACAATATCCAAATCTGGCGACCCCACACTGCCGAATAATCATAGGTGACACGCCATGATATAACTGGAATAGCGTTCACAAAGCGTTGTTAAAACACATTCACTCCCTCCCTCCCTCCCTCACTCACTCACTCACTCACTCAATGATGCATTATGCGAAACTGAAACATCGGTGTTAGATTCATATGCAAGTTAACATTTGAGTGACACAGTTGAGTTTGGACCAGTTCAATTAATCTTGCTTAGATTTTCAATTTGGCCGAGCCTAGTACAACTCTCTCGTTCATTTTCTTTGTGATACATTTATCCAACATAGAGGAAACATTCGATAAAAACTTATATTGTTGGGCTAGATATAGTCTGTCATACAAGTTCTCTAACAAATGTATCCAAATCAGCCCATGCAAGTCTATCATATTTGGCAAGTCTAAATTATTGATAATGAAGAGAGTCTCTGGGCTACTGCTTATTATATTTTATTACGATAATTTTAGAACTGTTTTGCCTGTAAAATATGTTTATTTCAGAGACGAGGTGTTAGTCTAGAGTTCATACAAAAACAATCTCAGACCTTTCGTTGGTTATTATATATATGAATTAATCTGATTATCAGTCAAGTCGCTTAACATGTAACGATTGTTGCTGTGTTCTGATTGTCTGATTCGTGTTTAATATGGGAAAATAAATTCCTTAATATGACATTTATTTTAAGGCTTTGTGTGAGAAAACAGAAAGCCACATTCCATGACCCGTGCTGGCTTGGCAATGTCTATGAATAGACTTGGGGGTTTCCCCCACGATATCGGTCACGTGACATAGCGTACTAAAATCAAAATGGCGACGTCCATGACATGTGAAGATGAAGGTGGGGAAATAAAAGGACCAGAAACAAAGTGTCGTACCGAGAAAATGGTGTTTATATCTGAGGAAATGGAGCGATGGAACTGCTTGAGGAATAGCCTGGGTTTGGAAGAAAAAGACAACCCAGTTGTTGCAAAATACTTGCTAGATTTGTACAGGTTTGACATCCAAACTCCCACCGATTTATCATTGTAGATCTATCAAGATCTTCACATCTTTAATACAGCCATGATATCTGTTTTACTCCAAGGCGATATCTGTTTATCCCTCGACTCGGATTAAGACATCTGAGTTTAATGACATTGCTTTTCTGTAGTCTACAGTGTCAGCCTAGAGTAGTAGAGATGTAATGATATTAGCGGCATATAGCCTAAAGGCCTAATGGTTAAAACAGTTGTGGCTTGCTTCGACACTGCATTTGCTTCCTTATAATGGAATTTTCCTATGGTAACGTGACCTTTCATTTAAGGACCTACTAACACTCCTATGTCTTAATTACCATGAACATGATGAGAGTTTCACTTTTTAGAAACTTATAGTTATTAAAATGAATCACTAGCAGCAACAGCAACACTTGGATAGTTTGATCTACATAGGTCTTTGAAAGGCATTTAGAAGTGATACACACAAGGAAGAGAATATATGGATGTCAACTTCTTTATTATGAGGAACACAATGTTTCGGAGTATATGCTTACTCCTTCATCAGGTGATGGAGTAAGTGTATACTCCAAAACGTTGTGTTCCTCATAATAATGAAGTTGACATCCATAAACTCTCTTCCTTATGGATGTATTAGATCTATCATTCTCTTGCATATTTTTGCATATTCTTGTTTATTATAACCGTTACATGATTGAAAGTTGCAAATATTCAAGAAATATTAGGTGAGCGGCACAACCTTGTGGTTCTCTAGTTGTATCAATGATGATGAGTGTTGTTGGTTTTGTTTCAGCAATGTGGGAAGTACTGTCACACAACGAAACATCCACTCGCTTCCAGACTGGTCACCCCCAGACTCACCAGGCCTCATCACCAACTCAGGTCTTGAGGAGACACGCAAGAAGAGAATTGAGGACATTGCATCAAAAATTAGAAAAAGAAAGGTCTGTATGTAATTGTGCGTCTGTGTGTAATCAGAGCTTTTGTCAGAATTTGCCTCCAGTTATTTTCCTCATGTGTTTTGTCATGTGGTAGTCAAAGGTCAAGTTCACAAGATGTTTTTATCGCAAGACTTGGATCATGCACCTCATGGTGACACAGGCTGCCTTACACCCCCCCCCCCCCCCCCCCCCCCCCCTATAATTAGCCAATGGTTCAGTTATTAACCGACCAAGTGATATAGCGGAAAGTAAATGCTGAGCATAGTGTTGAACAACATTCATTTCCTCACTCACCTACTTGGATTGTGCCCTTTGAACAGGTTTGATTAACTTATTGATATGATTGTTATTAATACCATACCTCATCCTGGCCTAATCAATGTTCTCTAAAATGGAGGGTATCATTACAAATTATCCGTTTTCTCCAACAGCTAAATGATTGTCAAGATTCTCTATCCACTGTGTCGGAGCCACCACCTGCCCCCGCCCCGGTCAGTCCCGTGTCCAGCCATATCGTGTTCAAGGAGCTGGACGCACACTCAATTATCATGATGTCCAGACACCCCGTGGTCAGTCTGGTCAACGACCAACAGATCCTCGCCCTGGACTCTGCCATGACCTTGTCTCAAGGTTGGTACCAGTCAGAGCAGATATAATTGATTGCAAGTATGATCAGTCCAGAGTCTATGTTGCCTCAATGTGGAGCATCTCAAAGTGGTGAGTGGGTGAGTGAGTATGGCTTAACGTTGCTTTTAGCAATGTTTCAGCAATATCACGTCGGGAGACACCAGAAAATGGGCTTAACTCATTGTACCCATGTAGGGAATCGAACGTGACGAGCCAACACTTTAACCACTAGCCTACCCCACCGCCCCCTCAAGGTGGTGAGTTAACCTCTAGGCTACAGCGGGGCTATTAAGAATCTATTTTTCTAGTATGCCAGCACGTTATATTGTACGTCCATTTCTAAGGTAAAGTGTGTTTAAATCATAAAGTTGTTGATAAATATAGATTTTTCATAAAGTTTATAAGTGAGATAAAACACATGCCTCAGTGTTGAATTAAGAAATAAACGATGAGTGGGAGTTTTTTATAATACAATGCAGGGAGAATAAAACATGAGGGATACAGCCCTAAGCAGTTAATTCTCCCCGAAGAGTTTTACTGTATGGTAAACAACAACCACGAGTCGTTTGTTCTTATATAAGATATCAACATAATGTGCAGCCTATTTGAAGATCTTAATATAATGTACAAGCTTTGTGAACATTTATGCGTATTTCAATAATGATGACTCCCTGATACAATCCGACCTCGGCAGTGTTGGACAAGTCTATTTTATGAAGTGGGGGTTACGTTTGGTATTTCCCAGATATTCTTACAAGTCGATCGATACTGATTGTCATATTTTGCCCACTATTGAATGCAATTGCGATAATCTGCGTTGCCCATCTACATCTATGGGGAACAACTCACAACACACTTTCCTCTCAAAAATAACATTGTCTAATTTACGACATAATTAAGTTGGCATGTTCGTATCTCCAGAAATGACGTCATGACAGAACAATGTTTTATCACGAGAAAAAACATTCTTCGTTCTTCATTGTTCTTTGTGATTGATCGTGTTGCTATTTTATATTGAGATTTAAGTCCCCCAACAGTGTTTTTTGCTACGCTTACAATGTGGTCTTATGTTTTCATTCCTGTTCCAGAAAACAGTCGTAAATGGAAGCAGTTTTGTGCTGCCAACCGTGATGGCAAGACCTGCGTGTTGCCAGGCCTGTACAGGCTGTGGCAACAGAACAAGTACCTGGACGCCGTCCTAGTGGTCAACAGGCACCGGGTTGCTGTGAGTTGGAGGATTCAATACACTTCTCAAATTAAGGGGGCCCTTGGGTCCTTAAAGGATTGCTGCAATGTTATTTGTATCTTGGGAACTGTTGTTATTCCAGGTTAGGATAGGCGCTGAGCAACCAATGCTGGTGGTAAGAGGCAACAAGAATGGGTAGTCAGGTTCTGTGACTTAGTTGATTGTGTGTCATCGTACCCTCATGGTGTGGATTGTTGCTCATATCAATCACTGGTCGTTTCCATCAATCACTTCCTGTGACAGACTCATTTAGTTCCTGGCTGCTATCATATAGTCACATTTTTGCAGTGTTAAACAACAAATGCATGACAGAATCCTCACCAGTGTACTTTAAATTGTCAAAGTAAAAAAGTTTTAAGTCAAACGCTTCTGAAACTATGAAGACATTAATTTAGGATAAAAATCATCTTGTCAAATATCAAGTTCGGATTTTGGTGAAAACTGGACTTTTTTACATTCCCAACAGAGTCCGAATTGGACGGATTCCACTGTATCTTACTCTATACTTGCATCAAGTAAGGAGTCCTTAAGTAATCTCCATACCATGCTGATATTAATCTGCAGTACATTTCTGTCACTCATCAGTTTGAAATCAACAACCATTCAAAATGACCCTTTAAGCCAAGTTCTGCATAGATCTCCATTCAAAATAATAACTTATTGAATCTGCAATATATTTGACTAAATCAGAAGAGTGTTACAAAAGAATTTTTTAGCTGGGAAATATGTATGAATTGTTTGAAAGGCATTACTTAGAAGTTGACGGATGACAAAGCAGACACAATTTATGGATAACAACTTTTTTAATACTGTAAAGGCGACATTTCGTTATAGATCCTTATACCGTTGTCAAGCAAGACAGCTTTGACGAAACGTCAGCTTTACAATATTAAAGAAGTTGTTTTCCATAAATTGGGTCTACTTTGTCTAGAAAAGATGTTTCCCTGGGCACAAAAATGGGTGGGGACCCCTAATGCTGCAAGATGTTCCGGATATTTTTGAGATTTCACACATACATGAAGTAGAGCACTGGCGATATCATCACCTGTTTCAATAATGAAAGACAATATTATTTGATTTTGTGTCATTCAAATTGGACTCAAAACAATGCTTTGAACGTGAATGGGTCTTGAGTGTTTATTACATTAGAATGGAGATTAAATACTGCAGCTAATGGAGGATGTTTGTTTTTCCTGCAGCTCCACAAGATCCTGCTGATTGGAGCATCACCAGTGCTGAGTGGCGAGTTCGGGCAGGAGCCCATCCACGATATGAACGAGTATAGACTCGAAATAGACAACACTGATATGAACAATACCGTGTTGGTGTCACTGGTGCGCTACCTGTACACCGGGCTGCTGGTGTGTAGTCCCCGCCAACAGATGGCGCTGCATAGGTTGGCCAGACTACTGAAGATCGACAGGTTGTGTGCCATGTGCAACAAAGTGAAGCATGCTGGGAGTGCAGACAGGAAGTCAGTGGGGCGGGCAACTAACAAGGGCCATAATGAACAAGACAAAGGTGATGATGTGTGTGTTGAGAAGCCTGTCAGTCGTGAACACGGTGTATCCCTGTTAGGGAATGGACAAGCAGTGAAAGACAACACAGTCAGTACAGAAATGCGAACCTGCAGTGGTGACAGTGTCAGTAATGGAAGGTTTGGCTGAGATGTGCAAGTCGACAAGTGTTGGCTCCACTATGTCTACATAGTGATGAAACGTTTACTCCATCAAAAGCCCCTACAGAAGATCAGTTCAGATGAACCAACCAAAAAAAACCCAGGACAACCCAATCTATATGAATGATGAGTGAGTTCTTGAGTCATCAGATGTTGCCTTTCATGATGATTTCTTTCGCACCTTGATTCAGAAATGTTGATTTTATCAAAAGAAAGCCCACACATTTTTTATCGATGGTGCTCCCTGAAGGGTGAATATGCGGTGGCACTCAAAAACAACAGGGTGTATATAATATTCACAACCATTTAATCATGATGATGGTGTATCCTATACTGAGCTTTTGTTTTCAAGATCAGATATGTTGGTCTGAATGTTTTACTCACTCCTACCGAAAAATTGCCTCAATGCTGATTGGATGATTAGAAAGTTCTCGATCTTCGATTATCCAAGTTCAGAAAGTTAACCTGATGCAGTCTCCTGTGGATGGGTGGTCAGATCTTCACTAAGAGAGGTGTTATATCAGGGTTAAAGATCTGATGTTAAGGAGACTGATAAGCATGATAAGAACCCAGTAATGAAAGCATCAAGCAGGGTATACAGATCCTTGATCATCCAGGGTGTTGTATCCATTCAGTCATCATTTATACCCTAGCTGGGCCCATTCACAACCTCACCTTTGTTTGGAGTCTGATTTGAATGACATTTATAAATACTACAAATAGCCATCCAATCCAGTAACACTCGTGAACGAGAGACATTTTGTGGAAAGCTACTGATAAGAAATGCAGATATTTTGACTTCAGTTTCCAAAGGAAGCTCAGTTGCAAATGGCCCAGGGTATTTGTCGCATAATAAAATGGAGATGTTCACACTTCATCATGTCGATCAGTTAGGATTGGGTAAACAGTAAATCTTTGTTTGAAGTCACACATTAACAATCTCGCTGCCCTCCAAGTGGTCTCCTCCTCATCTTCATATTTTGTTGTTATGTGGCTCCCAAAGTTGTTGGACAAAGTGACAGATTCTCTCTGACTTGTGACTGATCAATCATGGGGTTGGGTTGACAGTAAGCAGCATGTTAATTACTGTCTGTGACACCATGGAGAGCAATACATGGATTTGGAACTGATATTTAGTAGGCATGTATTCACAGGAGTGGACCTGCTTTGTGAAATCTAGGGCTGGAAGATTCGTGAAACCAGAAGTAAAAATAAAGCATGAACATGTTCATTTTCCATTGTTTCTTTGTTCTCCCAATGTACGGTCGAGTCTGGGACAGGCAGACCATGACAGACGTCATGGGCAATGATCCATGGCATGTGATAAGACACAATCAGATCACACATGGCCATCCCCTCTCTCCTCCACATGAGGCCTAATCTGGCTAACCCATACTTCAGGAAGTATATATATATGCACCTTCATCAGCTGGCTCCTTTGGTTCAGTCAACAGCATCTGCCGTCTGTTCATGGGGGACACTGATTTAGCAGTAAGCTTTTATTATCAATGGGACAGATTGCAAATATTCATGTTTCAAAAATGTAAGAATTTGGGATGCACAAGACAAATAGGCATGTAGACGAGGTGAAATGGGGTTTAGCATTGTATTCAACATAACTCACTCACAAAGCAACAATTAAATATGCAAGTGTTTGCTGCTGCTTAGGCCAGGCTTTTTTTATTTTTAGGACTACGGATTTTTCAGCCCAAAGTCCAGGGTTGGAGAAGGGAAAAAAAAGCTAAAAAAAACGCCATTTGTGACAATACAGCCCCTTGTAACAATAAAAATTCTACCACTTACAACACGGACAATTGTCAAGGGAGGCTATTCATGTTTGGCTTCGAGATCAACAACGATTGATTATGTATCTCTTTACTATTTTACAACAGTAAATTCATATGTGTTTTATTAAAAGGTGATGATAAATCTGATTATTTCTTTTAACATTTTCTCAAAAATTAGAGTCGGCGGGTCCGTAATCCGAAAAATATAAAACGCCTGGCCTAAACTTACGATAGTCTTATGCCAGGTATATAGCGCTAACCAACTGAGATACCATGGATACCCCACACTGACACAGTATACCGACTCTGAGACAGACAGTCCTTTTTTATCACAAAATGCTGAATGGCACAGGGTAACAAAAAGTACCATCTTTTAACATCTTTGTCACGATGCAGCCAGGGGATCAAACCACGTCCTTCCTATCGCTAGGCAGTCATTACGCCACAGAGGTAGTTTAATAGACACACATATAATAAGAAAATCATTTTGATAATATAAATCATTAAATACTTCTTTTAGATGGAACAAATCCTGAGATTACATAAGTATGAGCAATGCCCGCTACACACCATGCCATGGTGTACAAGGCATGTATAGAGTTCACAAGTTGACTTAAATACAATGTAATGCCCACTTGGGTATAGAACGTTGCTATTAAAAATTACATCCCTGGTAAAGCACTGAACAATCCTGACTAGATAGGTCCACACTGGAGCACTGCACTCCACATTTTAGGAAGAATGTGAAACTTGACCATTGATTTTTCTTCCTCACAAGATAGATATCGTAACAGTAACTACCTCCTAAGCTTGTCAAGTTTGAACCCAGTGTGTTTCAGACTTTTATACAACCACTGTGATACATGATCAACTTCCTGTCTACAGAATGCTATATACCGGTAATAATAAAACTCAACACCATTCAGATAACTTTATCCCATATGTGTCATAATCTTGACAACTGATATAACTTGAAATGTTATTTGACAATATTTCCAAGTACACATCTTTCAACAGTCTCAATACAAATATATGTATATAAAGTCAGATATATATTGATATATTCTCAAATGGACAATTTCTCTTAAGTACATGGTTAAGGTCAATAATGTAGAATATAATTTTCATCCCGTTAAAAGTGCCCTGCACTGATTCTTAATTCTTCAAAAACCCAGCCTCCCACATTTAAGGAAATGTGACCAACAATGGCTTTGTGCAGCATCATAATCATGATAATACATGACATCCCTAATAGGGACTACCATAAACATCATAACAATACCAAGATCAGCCAAAAAACTACTGTAAAAGTTAAATGTGAAACAAGGATGTAAAACTAAGAATTTACTTCTTATTGCAAAAGTTAAAAATAACATTCTTTTTCCCTCTTGATTTTTACACTGTGCACAGTGATATCAGTTGATACACTAATCACATTATCCCCCATATGCCCAAGCTTGTCCTGATCAAACCAAAACGGTTAGGCATTGGTGTGGTGGAAGCCGTCGGTCTCGTTGATGTTGAGGTAGTTGAAGACCACTGAAGACCCTGGTGCAGTGACTGGCTCACACGCAAACAAACCAATCTTCACGTCTGCTTTTTGCGGGTTGTTGAGGTGAGCTATACGGATGAACTCCCAGTTGTCAGAAGAAGGGTCCTTCCTCTCAACCTGAACAACAACACAAGTGAAATGTTGATCGCTGAACAATGAACTATCACATTATTTCAACCATGTCTGCAGAATCAAAATGTTAATTTTGTATCTTGATCACATTATTACTCAAGAGATAACAATATATGAAACAACACTGGGTCAATTTAGTGTCCTCAAAAATAATGATAAAAATTATATCCTTTTATCAAACATAAAGGATTTTGATATTGACAATGTGATTGATATTGCAACAACAAAAACAATTTTGCTTCGGCAGATTTGAAGACAAAGCAATTAAAAAAAACACTCTGGACACAAAATCCTCCAGATGTGGTTCATAAGGATATATCTTTCATCTGAAGGAATATGAAAAATGGCTGACTGAGTGACTGTGTGTGACCTACCACAATACTGTCTCCCAGTCTGAAGAGGCGCAAAGTGAGCTTGCTGCTGTCCCACTTGGTGGTGGACCAGTCGCTGTTGTAGTTGGTCACCACACAACTCAGCCGCCACGCCCCGTCCGAATACTCCAGACCCTACAAACAACAGTCACAGGTACTTTCTGATTGGCTTGAGCAAAGGGATGCCAGACCAGTGATTGACAGCATGAGCACTGATACACACAATCTGGGTACTATGATAGACTAGCAGTCCCATCACACATTGTAACTGTCCAATGCCCATTCTTGTCGGCTGCGGCAACGAGCATGATCACTCGGGACCTGTTCTCTGCTACATGTACTCCATGTTTATTAAGGTACAAGTAACATTTTGTTGACTTTGTTGTGTCATTTTCACAACAGTGACCTTGACCTCCAATGTCAGGCACCTCAGAGCAGGTACACTACATTAATAATGTCTGTGAAAACACCTGATACATGTACAAGATCAAATTCAGACACACATTAAACAACCATGTTGTACTCTATAAATGACAGAGAATTAAAATGTCATGACATTAGTCTCTCCTTATCATATAATCCTTGGTTAAAATGAGAACATAACTTGGTGAGTGAGTTGGGTTTAACACCGATTTGAACTTGTCACGGTGTGTCAGCTTGCTGGGGGAGGGGTGGGGAATGTGTAAGTGATGCAGGTCTTATATATTTTCCACCTTTGTGAAACCCACGAGCACAAATATGCTGCTGAAAATTAAGAATCCTACTCTGTGAATCTGAACTTAAACCCACGATCTTAGATTTCTGGCAGCACTTATGGATGAAAGCATCGCTGACATCATCACTGTTTGATGGCGATTCATAAACAGATGCTTCACAGCCTGTAGAGTCGGAATTGTACAATGGATTGCCTTTACCAGCTTTAGTTTTTTATGATTACGGAAATGGTCTTGTTGCTTCCTTAAATGACAATTTAGCCACTCCTACCAAGGACAAGACAACAGTACTGTGAGAGGCAGCCTGGATTATCCTGTGCATTATTTCTCCATTCTCCAGTACAATAAATACCCTGGATCTATTTGCCACCATTTCGGAAATTACATCCCCACCTTCATCTTTCCTATCTCTATCAAAGCACAGAATTCTCTCGCTCAGAAGAGTCATTTTGTTAGATAGCTATTTTTAGAATTGTTCTTTTAGAGTAAGGTTCAAAACAAAGCTATGTCCACAAATGGGTCAAGGTTATTTATCATAATAACATACACTGTAGAATCAAAGATAAGTATGATGGAACTTACTGTCTTGACCCAGTGATCTCCGTCCAGTCTCACCATCAGCCCAGCCTGTGGAAACAGATAGAGTGGTCTACAACAGTCACTTGACAACACAGAGACAGCCACAACACTTGACAACAGATAGAGTCAGCCACAACACTTGACAACAGATAGAGTCAGTCTACAACACTTGACAACGGATAGAGTCAGTCTACAACACTTGACAACAGATAGAGTCAGCCACAACACTTGACAACAGATAGAGTCAGCCACAATACTTGACAACAGATAGAGTCAGCCACAACACTTGACAACAGATAGAGTCAGCCACAACACTTGACAACGGATAGAGTCAGTCTACAACACTTGACAACAGACAGAGTCAGCCACAACACTTGACAACAGATAGAGTCAGTCTACAACACTTGACAACAGACAGAGTCAGCCACAACACTTGACAACAGATAGAGTCAGTCTACAACACTTGACAACAGATAGAGTCAGCCACAACACTTGACAAAGGATAGAGTCAGTCTACAACACTTGACAACAGACAGAGTCAGCCACAACACTTGACAACGGATAGTCAGTCTACAACACTTGACAACAGACAGAGTCAGCCACAACACTTGACAACAGATAGAGTCAGCCACAACACTTGACAACAGATAGAGTCAGTCTACAACACTTGACAACAGATATAGTCAGCCTCAACACTTGACAACAGATAGAGTCAGCCACAACACTTGACAACGGATAGAGTCAGTCTACAACACTTGACAACAGACAGAGTCAGCCACAACACTTGACAACAGACAGAGTCAGCCACAACACTTGACAACAGATAGAGTCAGCCACAACACTTGACAACAGAAAGAGTCAGCCACAACACTTGACAACAGATAGAGTCAGCCACAACACTCGACAATGGATAGAGTCAGTTTACAACACTTGACAACAGACAGAGTCAGCCACAACACTTGACAACAGATAGAGTCAGCCACAACACTTGACAACAGATAGAGTCAGCCAGGATTTACTGGATGCATGCAGCATCAAAGTTAAAGTCACAAGGCTCCATGAGACTCTATATAATAATAATAAAAGGTAGTCTGTCTTACAGACCCTGATACAAATATATATCAAATACAGCCCATACAAGTCTATAATGTTTGGCAAGTCTAGATTACTGCAGTTTCAGTTTCTGAAAATGAAGAGAGTCTCTGGGCTCCCTTTTATTATATTTGTATTAAGATAATTGAACAACTGTTTTTTTCTGTACGAATTGTTCATTTCAGAGACGAGATGTTAGTCTAAATAAAAGGGTAAACAAGAAGATGCAAACATACACAACGGGTGTTTTGGTACAACAAAACAGTATAAATATTGCGTAATGATAACAGAAAAGGCTTTATTGGGTATTACGGTAAATTACAGTGTTGTGATAATATATTGAAGTTTTAACTTTTCTCTCTGAGTATTGGTATGCAAGCAGCTCAGAATTATTAAGGTAACAGGGATTTATTTTGCATATTTCACACAGATATGCAGCTTATCTCGAGCCCCGCATTACCTGGTCAAACTTGTTGGTACTCAGCACCTCAAACTCGGTCTCCACATACACCTTGTCTTCTTTTATCACTGTGTACAGGAAGTGACCATTATCGTTTCGTAGCTCAGGAACATAGTATGTTCTGAAAAAGGATTATTTACCTACTGAATATAAAAAAACTAAAAGAGAATTCAGAAAATGTCTTGGAAAGCTTTTTAATGTGAAGAGATGGTATGTGTAATTCTTGAGTTCCTAGACACCAGGATCATTACAATCATGTATCTTACTCCAATGCAATACCTGTCAGACAACTTCCATAGGTCACATCAGAACCATGAGTGAACTTAGTCTGCTCAGTCTGAATTAAGGATGAGTGAGTTCTTGAGCCAATCAGATGTCTGCTTTCGAAAATGATTCGGCTTCATTTCTTTTCCACTGCATTCCGGGAAATGTGATTTTAATAAGAGATAAGCCTCACAGAAGACAAATATTCCTTTGATGGTATTCGCTTTTGGTGTTCATGCCATGGTACCATAATGTCCAGAAAATACATGGCTCAGCCTTTATTATTTACATGTAGCACTGATCAATTAGCTTCATTTTCAAGTTATAGAAATCAGATATGCTGGTCACTTGTTTAGAGAAATTAGAAGAGGCAAGGGAGTCAACTGACTATAATACCAATTCCACCTTTGCCGAACTAGCACCTTGTTTAAAAACATGAAAATATTTGGGAAATATCCGTTAATCCCGAGTTTGCGGTACATATGCTTTGAAAATCCTGCAATCAACCAAATTCTGCATGGCAGCTTACAAAGCGCGATGTTGAGTTCATGACGCGATTTTGACTGGACTATGCATAGACTCGTTAGTCCTTAATTCCAGCCTAGTTTGGCAAGGGTGGAAACTGGACTCAGGATATACCTAGTCAGTTAACTCCCTTACCTCAGGAAGATGTTCTATGGAGGGATTGTTATCATAATAAAAGATTTGATTATAATGAGATTGTCCCAGGCATATCTGTGATACATTTCTGACTCTCAAAGCATCTCTATGCAAGTATATCTCCCTCCTTACCAACCAAATTTGTAAAACAGGAAACAATGTGCATGTATAGCCACATACACATACACACTGTGGACATATTCAATTTGAAAAAAGTTGACAAAAACAGGAATAAAAACATTTGAGCCAGGACGTTTTGATGACAAGGCTAAGAAAATCCATACATGTTTAAGAAAATAGTAACATACAACAATATCCCTAACCTTTACAAAATAATTTGCCTGCAAAGGGCACTTTGTTTCGAATTGTAGATACAGCCAACTCTGCCATACAGTCATGCTTTAGGCTAGTTAAAGGGAAACCACACAACAACTTTGAAAGTATTGAAATATGGATTGGCTTTTTCTTCGTGGATTCAAAATTTGCTTATTATGGACTATAATTTTGTCAAATTCGGGTATAGAAATTCCTTAATCGACACTGTTTTGTGTTTTAATATCATTAATTGTGATGCGCATTACAAGACATTAATGTTTATAGAAACTATATTTGTGATTTTAATAGTATAGAGAAAAAAAGCTTACAGGGGAGGTCACTGAGTTACAAATAGCAACGTTCCAGAACATAATATAGGATGACGTCACAAACAAGAAACGTGACGTCATTGGATAGATTGCTAAGCAGCCCGTCGTTAGGGGAAAGTGGACTGCTATCAAGTTACATTTGCATTGTTTTTTATGAAAATTCTATCCATTTTAACTATAATACTTGTTTAAACATTTACATTTAGTGCATTATATATTCCATTGTTAACGTTTATTTTCTAAAAAACTAAGCCAGAAATAGCAATCAGCTCTACGCATATTTTCTCCCAATCAACCGGTGATTTGGTAACAAAATACCCAATAAATATAACTTCAAAGAATTTTGATGCAACGATCGGATAAATTGTATCTGAAACTATTATTTTATTATTTATTATTTAATCGAGTTATTTCAGTTGCAATGTTTACTGTATATATTTAAAATAATAATAACCATAAGCATAGCATTTTGGAACAACTGATATCTTACAATTGCCGGATATGTTTTACATTTAACAATTTGATCAGTCACAGTGGAGGCCTCTCTCGTTGTTGCTACAGCAAATAAATGAAAACAAAATGCAAACATCAACAAAATTCACATGAAAATATTAGGCAGTTCCCTTGTTCGAGGAATGTATCCGTCAATATCCACATAAAGGACCAATAGTCCATACAGCTGAAGCTGTACAAAGACACTTGTTCGATGTCACATCTTTGTAACAATGTAATATTTTAAAATATATGTAGCAATTCAGGATATAATAACCTGTCTTTGTCTCCTATCTGATCATGTAAGTTTGTTTCATGTGTTTCAAAAAGGTGTCATATGTCTCATTGGTCAGCAGAGATGGCACATGTCACATGTATGTGCATGATGTCTGCGGCTCTTTAAAAAAAATCCATTGAGTCAGATAAAATAAGCAAACAATCAATGTATTATCGGCTAAATCCTTTAAACAAAGTACCATATTCGACGTAATATGTGCCCAGGGCGCTATCAAAATTAGAAATAGGGGGCTCTTATTAGAATATTATTTTGGTGAAAAATACAGAGTTAAAAGATAAATTTTGTGGTTTATGCTGACAGCCTGAAATATTTATATACGACAGATATATTTTTCCAGAATTTAGATGTCCATAATTAAGGGTGCAAAAACACACGAGTGCGTATTATACGCGAATAAATAAGTCTTTTGTGCATTGACCAATCGGAAGGGGTGCTCATTAGGATTGTTCACTAGCCAATATATTAGCAAATATCGCCATGGGCGCTTATTAGAGCGGGGCGCTTATTACGTCGAATACGGTATATTGTTTTTACACAGGTACTTCACTCCCAGATATGGGCGTATTCTGTCTGCTTTAGTAAACCTTCATGTATTAACACTTAATTTTGACAAATCCACTGTGCTAGATAACAGTGATTAGTCAGTCAACATAATATTGGTTAATCCTTTGGTTGGTGCATTTTTTAGTAACTCAACAGACCATTCCTCCCTTGCTGCCATGTGCATATTACATAACATGTAATTCATTCACCATATCAGACCTGGATTTACAGCCCAATTTTAGATTGAATAACTACCCCTGACAAGAGAAATGCCAAATACCTTTCCAGGTAAACTGAATGGTCCTACCACTAATTACACCTGTAATAAAGTCATTAACTGACCATCAAGTGAATGACGACAAATAGCCAGGTGTAGAGTTTTAACATGCAACATGGAGTGAGTGAGTTAGTGAGCATGGTTTTACGCCGCTTTTAGCAATATTCCAGCAATATCACGGCGGGGGACACCAGAAATGGGCTTCACACATTGTACCCATGTCGGGAATCGAACCCGGGTCTTCGGCGTGACGAGTGAACGCTTTAACCACTAGGCTACCCGACCGCCCTATGCAACATGGATGACAAGAAGGGAGTAGTTATTGTTGTATTTTGCGAACACCTGGTATCATCACTGTTTGGTAGTGATTCATAAACCCATGCTGATGATAGTCAGAATCTTACAATTGACTCTGTTTTTGGCAGAGATTCTTTATGAATTTGGAAAGGGTTTTGTTGCTTTTATTAATACACAATTTGCCTGAAAAATAAGGGTCATTGCTGTTTTGAGTAGATTCTATATGAACTTAACTTCATTGTTGCAAAAATAATACGTACAAGTATTTGCTGTATGCTCAACTACATAACTGTGAATACACATTTACACACGTAATCAAATTTTGCAAGATTATATTATCATCATCCAATTAAATGCGAGGATTCAAGGTGATTCCACCTTACTGTCAACGGGCTTGTCCAAAGCCCAGTTTGATGGGTCGCTGACGCTAATTGGTATCTACTGATTACGAGGGCTAATTAAAATGGTGCAGGCTAGACTATTGAGTTGGAGTGTTGTTTCCCTCTAACTCACCTCTGCCAGAAGTCTGTTAGGGGATCCTGCAAGAAAATAACTTATACTTGTACATCACTGTCATGTCAACATGCATATCTTATCAGTGAGCATTTCGGCACATATTTGTGCACACAAAGGTCATGATGCATGCAGTATTCATTTCAACATTTAACGAGCACAAGTCCCGGAATTTTCACCAAGTCATCTGTCACTGCCTATAACCCATTAGCTGCTATAGCTTGATTCAGTCACTTATATCATATCACTCGGTACGTAGGGGAGATATGATGATAGGTCCTAGCAAAGACAGAATCGTGCTCAAGGAGCATTTTATTCTAAAAACCCTGAAATAGTATAAAAGGTGTGTGTAAAACTTTGGTGACAGTGTTATGATGGCTGCGTTACAGAAAGTTGAGTTCATCACTTCTCAGGCTGGAGGACAGCAAGTCTTGTTTGGAGGCTTCAGGTATCGCCTGAACAACCGCCGACAGACTGCAACTCACTGGAAGTGTGTCTTGGCTAACTGTCTTGGCAAAATTAGCACAGTTGGTCAATTTGTTCGAAATTCATCCCCTCACAACCACAAAGTTTTTGGAGACGACTCAACCTTACGCCTCATGAGTAATCTACGGAGCCGAGTCAAAGAAGATATCAAGCCCATACAGCAGATTTACAATGAAGTCAGGAGTCCTCTAACTATTGATAGATCTGGGCCCAATTTCTCAACACAAAGTTTTTGCTATTAAATAACATTAAATATTACACATTCTTTGTTGTTTGTCTAACAGTCTGGACACTGTTATTATTGAAATAGGGGTGTTCTCATTGTGCCTACACTTTAATTTTCAGTGTAGGCAGACTGAGATGTAGGCAGACTGAGAATGAACCGGTGTGCCTTATGTAGGCTTAAGTTTAATCAGCTGTCAGTGCAACGCTGCAGTATGCAACTAAGGGACGTCGGTTGATTAATATACGCGGTGTAGAGTTTGACAATGGCGGCTTCCTACCATGTTGAGTTTGAGCCCTGATCCATTGTTAGCTTTGGACTGGTAGCTTTTCGGCGGTGAAAACCACTGTAATCCAGGTGGAAAGTCATCTGTTTCAAATTTAGTCGAGACGATCTTCTTCACAACAGTCGGACCCGCCATCTTGTGATCATGTGACAAAACTGGGCGATATAGATCACGTGATTTCACATTTCTTATCGACGTGATTAAGTTTGGTACCTTTTCCCAAGCATGTCGATCTGATGTTCGTAACAAGTTTGATTGATCCTCGATCTAACTTACAGTTTGTTGTAAATCGTATGATGAGTTCAATAACTAGACTTATGTGTTCGATTACTCGAACCCAAGATGTCTGGTCGATATGTTTGTAACTTTCAAATTGTACCCATGGCATATGACATTTTTCAGTTGGCTGAATCAGTGGCAGGCAGGTCCAGAGTGGGGTCGGGAAGGTTCTGGGGTGGCCATCCCCCACCCCAATCCCTTTTTTATTACATCTGATGACATATTTTGTATGCGCTATTCCTACTGTGATAACATGTTGGTTGGTTAAAGTAAGGTTATTTGTAATGGTTTACTGGGTTTACATATAGTGTTTGTGATTATTATTTTTTTAAACACACATAAAATATGACGTACACATACAGTATATATGTACTAATAACAACATCCCTATATATCTTATTGCCTCGATGAATGTGACTTTGATTTCATTCTTATTTTGGAATGGAACATTGTGTATGATGTACTTCCATGTCACCGAGTGGTCCTGACAGACACAGGCCTGTCTATACTGTCTGATGAAAACACTACTCCAACCATGTATGTATTGTTTAGAAACCACTAACTGGCATCACACCGCATTCTATTCATGAAGACAACGCGCGCAAAGTAGCTTTAATCACTCTCGTTCATCATGTTGTTATCCTCCTCCTCCCCCTTCCCCCCCCCCCCCCCCCCCCCCTCCTCATCATCATCATTCTTCTTCATTTGCGTGGAAGTTTTCTTTGATTTTTGTATGTGTTTTATTTGGGGTATTTTTTTGTGAGGAGGTATAACAGAATATCTGAGCTAATGGGTGTATCTTATACAACGCCAATTACATGTATATTCCTGGATGCCCTGTCCTACATGTCTTCCACGACTTGTAACGTGAGACGCAGGTACAGCTGTACACAACCAGGACTGACCCAGGTCAATAGCCAGGGCTGACCCAGGTCAAAAACTAAGACCAACGTCATACAAAGTGATCACTTTAGACTCACGACTGATTTCCAGTTGCGGTATTAATGGTTCCCACCCCCTGACATACATCGCGTATGACATCAGCAGAGGTCGAAAGGCCAAGTCATAGTCGCCTGTTAGATAAAAAAAACCATACACATATATGTATGAACGATCTGTAAAACCTTTCAATACGAGTAACGTGTGGCACTCAGCAATATAACTGCTTGTATCAAGGCGACATGGAAGTGTTCGATTTAAACTCACAGCCGACACCCACCTCTGCCCTTGCATATAGTAGACACGTGTGTAGCATAGAGAATGTAATAACAGCCGTGTGCAAGTCATGTATTATCGCAAGGTAGATGCACGTGTATAGAATAGAGGATGTAGCAGTTTGGGAGTAAGCCCGAAGTGATGCAGGTCTAAGGGGTTTACCACTTCTGTGAGCCCCACGATCACAGGTATGGTGGTGACAAACCCAGAAACACAATCAGGGCGAACGGGGATTCGAACCCACGATCATAGGTTGCTGGCGTTCCCAAGAGACGTAACTCTGTACAGCGAATTGCGGCGCCGTAGACGAATGGGCCACCATTGCAAAGTAGATGCACGTGTGTAGGAAAGATGATGTAGCAAGAGCCGTGTTGCAAGTCTAGCAGTAAATCATGGTAGATGCACATGTACAGAATAGAGGATGAGAAGAGAATAGAAGAGTCATGTGCATGTCAAGTTCCATTCAAGTACACATTAAGAAGATGTAGCAAGGGCCATGTGCTTCAACACTAAAGGAAATAAATCTACATGTACATCAATTGAACTGTTTCTTAGTGTGATCCCAGATACACCGATTCCTTGGTCCAAGGCATGGGTAAGTGCGTTTAACGCTGCTTTGAACAGTATTCCAGTCATATCACGGCGTCAAAGGCATGAGTGAGTGAGCGAGTTTTGTTTAACGCTTCCTTGAACAGTATTCCAGTCATATCACGGCGTCAAAGGCATGAGTGAGTGAGCGAGTTGTGTTTAACCAAAGACGTATATACGTATATATATATTGTATGTACGTCCGTGGTTTAACGCTTCCTTGAACAGTATTCCAGTCATATCCCGGCGTCCAAGTCATGAGTGAATGAGCGAGTTGTGTTTAAGCTTCCTTGAAGATACAGAGTCATATCCCGGCGTCCAGGGCATGAAGATGGGGGCCACGTGACATGTTTAGCTTTCACTCATGTCATTTCACATGCTCCGATGTCTTAAGCCTGTTATTAATGGGGATTTCAATGTCAGATTGAAGAAAATCAACCACTGACAAGCTGAGCTGAGGGTATTTATTACCAGAACAGTAAGGACAATTTACAATTTTGATAAATTTGATGCATCAAACAAACATATTTCTGTCAATCTTATTGGTTCTGCTTACCATACAGTTGTGATTTCATTGATTTCATTCAATGTGTGAGTACGAACTAGCGATGTGGCGTCTGAAGCGCGCGTAGCGCCTGCGGGATATTGGCATGCTGGAAACTGGCAGAAGTCAGCGTGCCGTGACCAATGCGTTCAATGTTTCACAGTATACGATTAGCAGACTATGGAACAGGTACCAACAAACCCCAAATGTTGACGATGGACCCCGTCTCCATTCAGGGCGTCCAAGGTCAACGTCAAGAGTACTAGATCGATTGATCCGTAACCACGCTCTACGAAATCGAGTCCAAACGGGGAATCGAATTGCTGCAAACTTTCATCAGGCGAGTGAAGTACGAATTGCGGGTCTGACGATTTGAAATCGTCTACATGCAGCTCATCCCCATGCTCGACGGCTACGTTATATGCCGCACCTTACAACTCGTTATATTGCCAACAGATATCAATGAACGTCAAGCCAATGTCAACGTGAGACCTCGTGACAGATTTGGCGGCAGATCGGTTATGGTGTGGGGTGGCATCACTATGACTGAGCGAACCCCACTCCATATTGGGCAGGAAAGGGTCACTGGACAGTACTACTGGGACAACATACTGACACCCTTTGTTGTCTCGTTTGTAAGGCGTGTGGGTCGACGATTTATCTTTCAGGACGTCAACGCCCGTGTACACCTTGCACGAATCGTCAAGTGCTCATCTCCAGCAGCACATCAATAGCATGCCAGGGCCAGCAATGAGATCAGACCTTCCACCCATTGAACACGTCTGGGATATGACAGGGAGACGTGTGCGTCAACGTCATAGGCCGCCGACCATGTTGGCTGAACTAGGCCAGGTGCTGCAGGTTGAGTGGAACAGCCTCCCTCAAATCGCCATTGGGAAACTGATACGCAGTATGCCCCGTCGAGCGAATGAATGTTTGACAAATCGTGGCGATCAGTGATTGGAGACTGCCATGCATTGTCTTCACCATTTGAAACCTGTGTCTACCCGTGCCACCTATGCCCAAAGCCAACACCTTGAACTGCCTGCCTCAGAACAAAAGGGGAAAGTGCAAACTATGCTCAACACGTCACACCATAACACCTTTAGGTCACACTGTATATATCCTCTGGACCAGCGTGATGGGCCATTGGGGGAGTCTTCCACTGAACATGCAAGATAACTTTGATCCAGAGGATCAACACGGCGCAAAGAAATGTTGTAGCGTACCTACCTATTGATGCAAGTACCTATACTGTCATAAAACATACATGTGTAGCCTAGAAGAAGAAACAAATGGTAATTTGCATGTGGTAGCTGTGGTAGCATGTGGAGTTCGTTATTTTTTATACATGAATCATACTTCTCTTTGAGAGTTACCTCCCTAATGGTAATATGTTTACTCCTGTAGCCTGACACGTCAATTATTCAACACTGTCCAAAGGTGCTAATATATCCTACAAGGAAACTGGGTCAATGTTTCCCGCAGACATAGCAATATTCTATAGGCCCGACCTCCTTGACAGGTAGACGTTTCGCGCATAGCGATATGCTGTAGGCCTGTCTCCGTTCCTCTCGACAGACAGACCCGCTTCAAGAAAATGGGTCAACGTTTCACTGCAGCGAAATGCTGTATGGGGCAAGGCAGACAAACTAGTTAAGGACAGGACAGGGCTCCATGTTATGACTGTTGTCGAATAACATAAACATGTTTAGTGTACTAATCTACAGTTAGGAATGTTTTTAAATATATTTATATAATTATTTATTTCGTACGTACGCATATTATCATACACATGTGAGACAAAGATAAAGTTACTTTTAAAATTAGTTCGTCTGTCCTACCATAACAAATAAGGCAGCAGGCGCCGTGCACTGATGCATCTCACGTGCATTTTCAATCATTCATTTGTTGATTAAAATACACGTCTTTGACGGTTGACGTTTCCTCATGACCATGTGATGTTCTCCCTCCGATCATTATCTGCAACAAACACAAACGTCTGTAGTGCTGTGCAAAGTTGTGTCCGCAAAGGTTCCCCATGGCCCATGCCCCCGTTTTCTCAAACCTATAACAAACAAGGCACGGGGCCTGGCGCCCTGCAACAACTAACCACACAAAGAGATACGTCAGGGGCGAATCTTAGACCAAATACAAGTGTAGGCACCAAACTAAATACCGTAAATGTGAGGCGGCAAAGCGCTCGAAACAACTAGGATGTGGGCTGAGGGCATTTTATGTATCATATGAATGATTACACATGGTCCCCGATCCTCAAAATTGGCGCACATCAATGTCATTGACCCAGGTTCCATATGGTACACATGGAACAATACATGTTCAAGATGAAGGTCATCTGTTTTCGATATCTTGTATGGCTACCATTAGAGTTCAAGACTGACTGGCATCGTCGTCCCATGGAAGCAATCAGATCCCGAATTGTGGCTTGGGGAATGTTCATCCACTCTGCCTGCAGTGCTTGTGCCGACTGTCGGAGGTTATGTGGCTGTTGCCTGCTTGCCCCGCAGTCGCAGTTTGTCCCATAAAAGTTCGATTAGGTTTAAGTCTGGAGGGCCATGGCAGGACCTGGAAGTTGTGATTCCCGAAAGAGGCTTTTGTCAGTGTTGCCGTGTGAGGTCGGGCGTTGTCTTGTTGGAAAATGACGTTATCTTGTTGCATAATGGGAAGGACGTGTGGCCGAAGAATTTCACTTTGTGTAACGTCGTGCCGTTAAATTCGTCGTTTAAACTTGCACCAGGTCTATTCTACCAGTGTGGGAGATGGCAGCCCACATTACACTACCACCACTGTCCTCTTCCTGTATGCAGTTTCGTGCATAACGCTTCCCGCGACGCCTGTTAACACGACGTCTACCATCCGGACGGCGGAGCATAAAACGTGACTCGTTACTTAACCATGCTCTGTGACCTTGACACCATTGACGTCGCAGCCGACGATGCAGGTCCGTCAAAATGACACCTCGAACTGGTCGTCTAGCGCGAATAACTTCAGCGCGCAAACGGTTCCTCACTGTCTGGGCTGAAATCCTAGGCAGTCCTGGTATTGCCGTATTTGTAGAGGTGGCTGCGGTAGTTCTTTCACGTGAATGACAAAGCCGTAAGAAAATTTCCTTTGCTTTAGTAGTGATATGTGGTCAACCGGAACTGAGGTGGTCACGTGTTGTCCCGTGTGTCTGATAACGGTCTGATAACGGTTCCGAATTCTTGTAATAGTGCTTGGTGCTTCGTGGAAGAACCTGGCTGCAGTTGAAGATGATTATCTTGTTTGCAGTCGGCCGATGGCGTTGTTGCGATGGGCCCGGGCAGTCGTGGCATGCTTTCACTGTTCACTTGCTGTAGAATTGTTGTGGCATGAAAATGAAAAAAACAGCTATTCGTCTACTGTTGTTTACATGTTCGAAACACAACTGTAGGTGTAGGTCTAGTGGTAGATTTTCACTATAACAATATAGGTATGAGTTTATACCTCATATTCAGATACGTTGGGTGAAGTGCTCGTAATGTCGTAATGATTGGTTGGATGAAAGGTCGTTCTGACATGACCCCGAATGGGATGTCCTCAGATCTTTGTTTAGCGAGAACTAAGATCTGATTTTAATGAGATTGGTGCTGCTTCGTCCTAATTTTATGAGCTGACCTCGTGAACTTACGAGACCTATCAGGTGTCCACCAACACACAGTGATCGAGGTATCTAATCGGAGTAACATATACTAGCCACATAAAGAAACTGTGCACGGAGAAAATATATTCTGGATTGAAATACAACACAGCAAGAACAAAATGATGCAGACGCTGTAGCAGCTGAATGATCGGACCATAAGAAAATGTCAACGGGACCTGAACAACATCTGTTACGATGACGTCAGAAGATCAAAATGGAGTAGGGGGTCATACGACAAAGTCACAAATTCAATAACGGGTATGACCACCCTTTGCGTGAATCACAGCAGTGCATCGGCGACGCATGGAGTCCACCAAATGGGCATGGAAGGCCTGGGGAATGGCCTGCCATACCCTCCTCAAATCCTGTGCCAAGTCACGGACGTTCTCTGGAGGATGTGGAAGACGACGCAGACGGCGCTCCATTTCATCCCACACATGCTCTATTGGGGAGAGATCTCGAGAAACTGCAGGCCATGGCAGTAACATGACATTGTTATTGTGAAGGAAATCCATTGCGACCCTAGCCGTGTGAGGACGAGCGTTGTCCTGTTGAAATGTCAATCCCGGACCATGACGTTGCAGGAAAGGAATGACCACAGGCCTCAGAATCTGATCTCTGTAGCCAACACCGGTGAGATTGCCCTGAACAGCCACCAAAGGGGTTCGGTGCCGTGCTGTTATCCCACCCCAAATCATCACAGAGCCACCTCCAAATCGATTCCTCTCCACAATACAGTTGCGTGCATAACGTTCTCCCACGTCTGCCGCTTTGGGATTTTAGCTTGCCTAGCTGGTATGATCAGTGAAGTTAACGTTGTATACTGGCTTCACTTCTAGTTTTTTTAATTAACTATTTGTGTTTTTGATTGTTGTTTCATATGCAGTACTCAGAAGGCATTGCCAAATTGATCTGAAATTCATAATGGAATACACCTCAACAGCCAAACCAAATTCAGAATCGGAATTAACACGCGATGATAACTAATGTGTTGAGAAATAGAGGCCTCATATTATTATTGTTAGATCCTGTGTTGTATTTCCAGAAAGTTTATTATAGCAACAAGAGCTTTCATCTTTAGACCGAACAAGTAACTATGGAACTAAATATTAAATACTGCTATCGACGAGCACGGAAACATGTGAAGGTGCTTTTAAAACTCTATGCAGTGTCAGGTATGAACTGGGCTGTATGGAGCCGGATATGGATTTCTCTTGTGTTTTCATTGGTCACTGATAAGGAAGCGAGCACATGACACTTTGTGTACAAAATAAAGAGGGGAGGACGCTCGCTGCTGAACATGCAAACTAAGTGGTTGTTTATTGCAGTAAGTATATGTTGTCATGTGTATTTACAGGGAATGTACAACTACAAGCGGTGTTGCAGTGCATCATTTAATTATGATATCCAGCTATGCGGAATCAACGAGTATCTAATGTTAAAAGGAGCGTCAAAAGTATTTGTTATTAAACAGAATATGATAGGCAATAGAAAAGTAAACTATTTTACATACAAGACTCAGGCCTGCATGCATTAATCTTAAAAAGCTGTTAGAGGACAAGTAAAATGAATACGATTTTGTTGCCAATATCAATTTTCTAAGGTACATTTAGTTATTTTCCGAGGGAGAAAAAATCATAATATTTGCAGAAAGTAGATCTATTTATAAGTGTCAAACTCAAAGTGAAAGTGCTGAAGTCACACGCCACACGCGTCTTCCAAAACAAACATATTTTGGTGTGCATGACAAAAGTTTATTGGCTGATATGTGATTTAATTGAGTGGTTTAATTGGGCCCACATAATCTAATTTCTACAATAAACTATTCTCAGATTATATAAAGCATGACTTGTCTGAGGTACATATACTGTTTCTGTTATTTCTGTTAATGCTACAAAAATAACAACTTTAACAAGGTGGTGATGTTGCAGGTGCTTGGTGTGGTGTGGGGGAGCGTGGTCGGTGTGGCGTGTACCGCCAGCCTGGACACAGCTGACCAATCAACTAACACTACACATGTCAAGAGACTTCACCTTCTATTCATGAACCATCTTGGTACGTATGGGTACAAGTAACTGTCATAAACTGAATCTAACCTAGGGTTTTAAAAAAATTAGAATTATATCTGTCCTCTGGACAAGAACAACTGGTCCCCCTAGAAGACTCGATAGCAACCATCATGACAACAGTGAAAGCTAGTTCATGCTGACAATCTCCATGTACTTTGAGTTGTTCTTAAGACCAGTTTTACCAGACAAAACCAAAACTTGTTGAATGCCAAGAACAAGCACATTGTACACAGTTTTTAATCTCTTTTGATTTGTGACATTGACAATTGTGATTTTGCATGTATGCAGATTTTGTATTTGATGGATCAATACAACATTGTGGAAACCTGTAAAATGATTAATGAAATGTCTGTTACTTCAGATGTTGGTTACAACGGTATTTTCCCCACACTGGGTTTTGTCAACAATGTCATCAACCGGTACTTCACAGTATATTTTCCCCGAGCAGTCAATGTATCACGGCAACTACGTTCAGAGGGATATTTGGAGAGACTAGTGTACACCACCCACCCCTGGCTGGTCAGTCTCTATCTGGACTGTCCCCCCAACTTGAACCTGTCGGGAATTGTACTGCAGGTAAGTGGCCCCCACACATTAATTCCCCAACTCCCCAACCCCTATAACACTTTTGGTATTTATCTTCTTATTTTATATCTATGAAGGATGCCGTAGATGAATGTACTAAATTAATTTTTTTAAACTTTTCATCATGCCATGAATAGATCATCTATTGCTTCGACAATTGTGCCCACAATTGCTGTGCAGAGTTAGGTGTGCCAGAAACCTGTTATCATGAATTCGAATTTCATGTTTACCCTGATGATGTTTCTTGATTTGTCAGCATCATACATGTACTCGTGGATCAATGCTCATGATATCAATCACTGGATTGTCTGGTCGAGACTCGATTATTTACAGGCTGCCGTCATATAGCTGGAATATTGCTGAGTGTGGCGTTAAACAACAAACAAACTTGGACCATGGAGGGGACATGGGTTCCCAGTCATGCAAGGCTTCAAATCACAGTTGTTGTGTGAGGCATGCCGGGAACCTGTGACCATGATTCAAATCCCTGATCCCCGGCTTGTCAGCACCATAGTGGATGTTACCTGATGTCAGTAAGGTAAATGACTGACACCTGCATCACTTCGGGCCCTCCCTCATGAATCTGACATGCTGTGATATCACTGCACATTTACATATCTTGGTAACTGTAATATTTGAAGATGGCACATGTACACTGAGTGCAGGGTTAACATTGTGTATGATGATGTAATGTGTAGGCCTTCTTTGACCATGGGGCCTGTGAAGATCCGGATTAGGATAGGTCTTCAGTAACCCATGCTTCTTGTAAGAGGCGACTAACGTGATCAGTTGGTCAGGCTTGTTAAATTGGATGATGGATGTCATCATATCCCAATTGCGTGGATCAATGCTCATGATATCAATCACTTGATTGTCTGGTCCGGACTCGATTATTTACAGGCTGCCGTCATATAGCTGGAATATTGCTGAGTGTGGCGTTAAACAACAAACAAACTTGGACCATGGAGGGGACATGGGTTCCCAGTCATGCAAGGCTTCAAATCACAGTTGTTGTGTGAGGCATGCCGGGAGCCTGTGACCATGATTCTAATCCCTGATCCCCGGCTTGTCAGCACCATAGAGTATGTTACCTGATGTCAGTAAGGTAAATGTCTGACACCTGCATCACTTTGGACTTTCTTACATCAAACTGAAGTGCCATGATATCTGAAATGTCAGGGTAAAACCAAATTCACTCAACCATTTAAACCATGGCTATATATTGTCTTAACTCGAACTCTGACAGTTCGACAAAGCTGGGCATTGTTAAAATTTCTTTTTTTTTCAATCATTTCACTTGACAATAGAGTAGTTTAAAGCAACTGTGTTGCCAGAAGTATTTAAGGTACATTCCTAAGGCTAACATCTCTAGTTTTCTGCAACAATGATTTGGAAAACTGAATGGTATCAAGATTTTATTGGGAGTCACATCAAGACCAATCATGCTAGAAGTTAAACCAATAGTGAATGGGGATACATGTGCTTGAGTCAGTATGCTAGTCTGTACATTGAAGGGACTTGTAAGCCAGTTAATGTTGTTTCATAGCTATCTTGTTAAAGAAACTAACAGAACAAGGAAACCCTTTTTTTAAGTGTGAGTTTTGTTTGCACATCATCAGAGGCCCAGTAGCAGGGGCAGGTACCGCTAATATTCAGGTGAGTGAGGAATATGCATGTGCTGGTCCTATAGGAACTGAATACTTGCCCTGGATATGCTTTGATAACTCACATCCTTGTGCTTTAATGTGAACATGAGGAACTGTTGGTACCTTTGACCTTGTGTCCAACCCTTGTTGACTAGTGTATGAGGTTGATCCCATTGCCATCAATTGTCAGAGGGTATTGGGGTCTTTAGTTTCATGGAGATGTTTGCCTCTATCAGGGAGAATTATGCATAAAATTAGGTTTCAATCGAATTATTTATCCAAGATGCGTCCAAGTCCAAATTGTTGACTGACTTCTGAAATGGTGTAGTGTCTAGTGCAAGATGGATGAAAAGTGCACAGTTTGAACAAGCCAATGAAATCAAGGCTTGGGTTAGAACAAGAGAAGAAACAATGATACAAACATGGACCAACCCTAGACTAACATCTAGTCTCTGAAATGAACATATTGTACAGAAAAACAGTTGTTCAGTTATCTTAATAAAAATGTAATAAAAGGGAGCCCAGTGACTCTCTTCATTTTCAGATACTGCAGTAGTCTAGACTTGCCAAACACCATAGACTTGCATGGGCTGTATTTCATATATATTTGTATCGGGTCTGTAAGACAGTCTAGGACCAACCCAACCACCCTCTACATTATAAGTAAACTAATCCAGAAGCCCACAATAGATATTGAACTAAGAACCTACTTTACTAACAACTTAAAATAATATTACAGACCTCAAATAGATAAAACATATGTACAACAAAACTGTATGTTAACACTTGTGTCTGCCACACCATTGTCATCATGACAGTTGTAAACCCCCAGTTGTCATGAGTCATAGCCTTCCTTTCAGTGCCCAGGTGAAGACGCTGTGTCAGATTTTGTGGCTGCTGCTCAGCTGGGGGACATCAGCTGGCATGCTGGACCGATGAACATGCAGTTTGAGATGCTGGACACTGCTATGGTGGAGTTTGGGCTTCAGCTAGGACAGGACCTGGATAAACGTCTAGGCATTGTCAGGAAGTTCCCCACAGTCAGTCAGAGGGATGTACCGGGTGCGTGGTTGTCTTCTATTCTGAACAGTCAGTCAGGGATGAGTCAGATGGGTGGTTATCTTCTAAAATGGCAAACCTACCACACAACACACCCTCCCCACCCAAATCTATAACATCCTAACACTAAACACTTTGCATTGTCAGGAGGTTCCCATTGTCTGTCAGAGAAATGACAGGTAGTTGGTAGCCCTCCAAAATACTCTGCGTCGCAGAACTTACTTCGTGTTTGCAGACCTCACTCTGTATTTGTTGACCACACTCTGTGTTGCAGACCTCACTCTGTATTTGAAGACCTCACTCTGTTTGATGACCTCACTGTTTCTGACCTCACTCTGTATTTGCAGACCTCACTCTGTGTTTGCAGACCTCACTCTGTGTTTGCAGACCTCATTCTGTATTTTGCAGACCTCATTCTGTATTTGTTGACGTCACTCTGTGTTTGCAGACCTCACTCTGTATTTGCAGACCTCACTCTGTCTTGATGACCTCACTCTGTGTTTGATGACCTCACTGTTTCTGACCTCACTCTGTGTTTGCAGACCTCACTCTGTGTTTGCAGACCTCACTCTGTGTTTGATGACCTCACTGTTTCTGACCTCACTCTGTGTTTGCAGACCTCACTCTGTATTAACAGACCTCACTCAGGTTGCAGACCTCACTCTGTATTTGCAGACCTCACTCTGTGTTTGATGACTGGACTGTTTCTGACCTGACTCTGTATTTGCAGACCTCACTCTGTGTTTGATGATCTTACTGTTTCTGACCTCACTCTGTATTTGCAGGTATGACTCAAGCCTTGCTGCCTCTGCTCGTTCAGCATGGTATAGCTGCTGTATCGGTGGGGGTCAACCCCATGTCAGCTCCCCCGGCTGTCCCCAAGATCTTCCGATGGGAGTTCCAGGGCGCAAGTGTCATTGGAATGTGGAACCCTTGTGAGTCCTATTCTTTCAACACCAGTATCAAATGTGATAATTTTGCTTTGCGCATTTAATTTTCATCAGACATCACATATATGTTACGCATTTTTGTTTATTTTTTATTGTTACCTTGAATCAATCTATGCATTTTGATTATTGTCTCAGTCCTGTTTTGTTATACCCTCGACCTAAAAGGGTGGGGATACATAGTTATACCAAGGACCTCTGTCCATCCACCCATCCGTCCGTCCATCCTTCCGATGACATTTTTTGTGTGCGACCTATATCTTGAAAACTACTGCATAGATTTTTTTCAAACTTCCTGAACACTATCTATGCCAATAGGGAAGGTGCAGTGCAGAGGTTGATTTCAATATTTGTATATTTTTACAATCATTTGTGTGACCTGTATCTTGAGAACTAGTACATGGATTTTGATATGTGTATTTTATGAAAAATAAAAATACAGCTATTTTTCATTTTTTTGCTAAGAATGCTTTTACTTTTTAATAAAACTTGAAAACTACTGTATGGATTCTTTTTAAATTTAGGGAACAGTTTCCATACAAATAGAAGAGATGCAGTTCACAGTTTGATGTTGATAAGTGGATTTTCTGAGAATTCTTTTTCTTTTTTGTGTGTGTTTTGAACATAGAACTATGTTGGAGTCGATGTCGCGGTATTAGTGAGCCCTGCTCACTTTTTTCCTTGTGTTTGTGTTGGAACTCCGATTAAAACAATTAAGTAAATTTGGAAACAAGGACTGTTTCCAGTGTACAGTTATTAGCTTGTTAACACCCTTTGTCTTCACCCTCAGTGCTCATTTCTTTCATTTTCACGTTACAACTGAAGAGTCTGTTTCAGTCGGATACCCACAGAACCCAGGTCCAAACCCCGCCAACCCCGGTGGGCTGTCGGCTGATAACTGTGTCATATTCCCCGGGCTGGCGGACGCCATGTGCTTTGCTTTCCGCACTGACAACTCGGGACCACCGGAAACTGTGAAGGTGAATTTCACTGGTTGTTTTACTTTAATTACTTGACTGATGGTTCCACAAGGTGTGGATTTGGAACAAAGAGAATAGTCTATTTTTATTCCCATCATATTGTTTATTGAAATTCAGTAAAGAAAAATGTTCTTCTTTCACCCAAACAACAATAATTTCTGTTTAACACTATAAAAATAAACAAGCTTTCAAAATTATTAATTTATATATATTTTGATCTTTTTCCTGCTTTTTGTTCAAGAAAAGATCTGTAAACCATTGTGATTGTTATAATATGAACTTGGTATGATGATGGTACTACACACTTACTCATAAACACATTCAAAGCCTGCTGTGTTTGCAATTGTCACCAAGAAGGTTCAGCACCAGCACAGTGGACTGTTCAGCTTTGCACATGATGTTGCAATGTTTTATTTTTTTTCCAGGAAGTGTTATCCAACTTTGAGATTTCGAGGGCAATCTTCCCAAATGCAGAAGTCCAGGGTTCTACTTTTGAGGCATTTGTGGAGGCCGCACAGAGTGTCAAGGCCCAACTTCCTGTGGTTACCAAGGAGATCGGAGACACCTGGATACAGGGAGCTGGGTCTGATCCACGGAAAGTAGCGGAAATGAGAGCTTTCCTCCGTGCGCGTACAAAATGTCTGGCAGGGAAAGGTAAGGTTCCTGAGAAGAATGTTATGTCTCATAATCCTTGTATTGGGAGAATTATAATCCTTGAATAGGATGACTTGTTATCCTTGAATAGAGAGACTTTTAATCCTTGAATAGGATGACTTTTTTTATCCTTGAATAGAGAGACTTTTAATCCTTGAATAGGATGACTTTTATCCTTGAATAGAGAGACTTTTAATCCTTGAATAGGATGACTTTTTATCCTTGAATAGAGAGACTTTTATTCCTTGAATTGGATGACTTTTTATCCTTGAATAGAGAGACTTTTAATCTTGAATAGGATGACTTTTTATCCTTGAATAGAGAGACTTTTAATCCTTGAATAGGATGACTTTTTATCCTTGAATAGAGAGACTTTTAATCCTTGAATAGGATGACTTTTTATCCTTGAATAGAGAGACTTTTAATCCTTGAATAGAGAGACTTTTAATCCTTGAATAGGATGAGTTTTTATCCTTGAATAGAGAGACTTTTAATCCTTGAATAGGTCATTAACTTTCTTTTAGTGGTATATGTAAGGCTCAGAGTTTGTATTTAGCTGTTGTCTATTTCACACAGTTTCCTACAACAATACATTGTTACAGATTTAGATACATAGCGGATATTAAGTTACTTGTTTCAATTTGTTAAAGGATTTTTTAAAAAGTTACTACACATACTTTATATTGCTATTAATGGATATTGAAGTTTGTTTGTTTGTTGGTTAACGCCGCACTCAGCAATATTACAGCTGTATGACAGCGGTCTGTAAATAATTGAGTCTGGACCAGACAATCCAGTGATTGACATCATGAGCATTGATACACACAATTGGGATACGATGACATGCATCAAACAAGTCAGCGAGTCTGACCACCTGATCCCGTTAGTCGCCTCATACAAGCATAATCGCCTGTCGAAATGTTGCTTTAAAACTATCATATGCTCCTTTCAAATCCTAAAACCGGGAATAATTAATTTAGACTTCATGATTTTATTTCACATTTTAATTAATTTTACAAAAAATAAATCATAAACAATTATGACAGTTCTATTTATTTAAGAACCAAACAACCTTGCAACTAGTGTATGTAAAAGGAATGCCCAATCTCTAATGAATGACAAGCCCACTGCCAAAACCTAAGACATCCTTGAAAAAGTACAGTAAAATCGATCTACACCAACAAACTCAGGAAATGCAAACTGTGAGAGGTTCAAGCGAGCAAGTAATATCATAAAACTTAATATTGTCTGTCAAGATCATATCTACTTCACTCACTTCTATTTGTTCTAACGGTTATCGCTTCTGAAATGCCCCCTCTTGGTGAACCTAGCACTGTTCGTGACCTTATTCCTGCTCGTGCCGTTGATAGCCAGGGAAATGTCCTGTGCAGCATCCTTAAAAAGCTTGGGTTAAGCTTTCATGTAGCCATATTGTGCCATGAACTCTGGATCCCCTTCATAATTCTTCTTTGAGAAATGTAAGGAGCATCACATGCTGTATTTGCTTATGTCTTTGAGTTTGACATCAGCACGTTGACAATATGCCAGCCATAGCTTACGTTTTGGCAGATCGCAGGGAAATTCATGAAAATGAAGGCCAAAAGTATTTGTAGCACTGGAAGTGCACCCAATACAGCATATTGTCACTGCAACTCCATTCAAAATATGGCACTTTTCTTCACTTTCCAGTCGATACCGTAAACACGAATGATCAACACAAAGCAGAATGTCTGGTATAACATCACAGCCACATAAACCCTACTGCTAAAAAGATAAATATGCATACAAGTGGGCATGGCTAAAGTGTTGTAGGTTTAGGAGCATAATTACAATTATTACAAATTATTTTCAAAATTCAATTATGCAGATTTGGTATAAATTCATGTTTGAATGACATTATGTAAGAAAAATGCTCAATTTGTAGTCTTTTCAATCATCCTTTAATACTTTTGTCCGACTTCAATAGCAATGCTGACAGCAAAGGACATGAGCTGCACTGGAAACTAAACATTTGAACTATATCAGTGCGACTCTCCTCTCTTGCAGTGTGTTCGCTGTCTGACCCCGCCTTCTACAACTCCAGCAGGTTCCTCCTCAAGATGGGGGAACACACGTGTGGACTTAGTAGTGTCTTTGACCAGTTCAACTGGACAAATGTCCGATTTATTAATGCCATGAAGCTCAAAGGTAATAATGCAACCAGTTACCATGAAAATCACAAGATAGTTTCCATCAATCAAAGTAGAACCTTTCGAGTTTGGATGTGTAGACTCTAGACATCATTTTATCAATGTTCATGAGGGTTATGTTTTATACCAAATTTCAGGACTTAAAAACAAATCACCTTTATGCTTTTTGACAAATAACTGTTCACATTTCAAAACTCAGGCCAACATTGATAATGTGATATGATATAGTGAAGGACTGTCACATTTTGTCAAAGGGCACGAAATGCGAACACTTGTCCATCTGTCATTAACTTTTGCATTTTAAACATCTCATCTGAAACTAGAAGGTGTATGAAGCTGAAACACAGTATGGATGATTCCAGCTATGGTGCCTTTAAGATGTACAGGTTCACAGTGTTCTGATCTGTTATTTTCTAACAATGTTCATTTCAGTTGTACAACAAAATGGTTTATGATCAGAGATGACAGGGGTGGAATGAAGTCCATACCACACAGTTGTCATGGTGATATGTCCTTCTCCTTCAGACCAGCATTTCCTGGACGGCATCTCGTCATGGGTGGAGCAGCGACAGTTTGCGTACACGGCGCTGGACGCCCTCGATGTGAACCCTCTCATGGCTGAGGTGAAGTCGGAATGGGACATGTTGAAGGCCAGCAAGCCCAATCTGGCAGGTATAGTGACAGTCTGGCAGGTATAGTGACAGTCCGGCAGGTATAGTGACAGTCCGGCAGGTATAGTGACAGTCTGGCAGGTATAGTGACAGTCTGGCAGGTATAGTGACAGTCTGGCAGGTATAGTGACAATCTGGCAGGTATAGTGACAGTCTGGCAGGTATAGTGACAATCTGGCAGGTATAGTGACAGTCTGGCAGGTATTGTCACAGTCTGGCAGGTATAGTAACAATCTGGCAGGTATAATGACAGGCTGCAGGTATAGCGACTGTCTGGCAGGTATAATGACAATCTGCAGGTATAGTGACAATCTGGCAGGTATAGTGACAATCTGGCAGGTATAGTGACAATCTGGCAGGTATTGTCACAGTCTGGCAGGTATAGTGACAATCTGGCAGGTATAATGACAGTCTGCAGGTATAGTGACAGTCTGGCAGGTATAGTGACAGTCTGGCAGGTATTGTCACAGTCTGGCAGGTATAGTGACAATCTGGCAGGTATAATGACAGTCTGCAGGTATAGTGACAATCTGGCAGGTATTGTCACAGTCTGGCAGGTATAGTGACAATCTGGCAGGTATAGTGACAATCTGGCAGGTATAGTGACAGTCTGGCAGGTATTGTCACAGTCTGGCAGGTATAGTGACAATCTGGCAGGTATAATGACAGTCTGCAGGTATAATGACAATGTGGCAGGTATTGTCACAGTCTGGCAGGTATAGTGACAGTCTGCAGGTATAGTGACAATCTGGCAGGTATAGTGACAATCTGGCAGGTATAGTGACAATCTGGCAGGTATTGTCACAGTCTGGCAGGTATAGTGACAATCTGGCAGGTATAATGACAGTCTGCAGGTATAGTGACAGTCTGGCAGGTATAGTGACATTCTGGTTGGTATAATGATAGTAGGGAGAGTAAGCAGGGAGACAACAACAACGTACTCCCTCAGAACAATACCTTCCAGTAGCTGACTTCTCAGCCTGTGCTACTTGCGGAGGCCTCTGTGTTTACGTGGTGTACTGATGGGCTTGTATAAATCATAGTGTGGGTGACCACAATTAAACTAAAGCTGTGAGAACGGCTTCGTGTTCTGGGTTCAGTACCGGTATGTGATGTTGTTTCTGCAGGCTACATCAAGCTGTCTGACCCTACATCTATACAGAGTTGTGAGAACGGCTTCGTGTTCTGGGTTCAGTACCGGTATGTGATGTTGTTTCTGCAGGCTACAGCAAGCTGTCTGACCCTACATCTATACAGAGTTGTGAGAACGGCTTCGTGTTCTGGGTTCAGTACCGGTATGTGATGTTGTTTCTGCAGACTACAGCAAGCTGTCTGACCCTACATCTATACAGAGTTGTGAGAACGGCTTCATGTTCTGGGTTCAGTACCGGTATGTGATGTTGTTTCTGCAGGCTACATCAAGCTGTCTGACCCTACATCTATACAGAGTTGTGAGAACGGCTTCATGTTCTGGGTTCAGTACCGGTATGTGATGTTGTTTCTGCAGGCTACATCAAGCTGTCTGACCCTACATCTATACAGAGTTGTGAGAACGGCTTCATGTTCTGGGTTCAGTACCGGTATGTGATGTTGTTTCTGCAGGCTACATCAAGCTGTCTGACCCTACATCTATACAGATTTGTGAGAACGGCTTCGTGTTCTGGGTTCAGTACCGGTATGTGATGTTGTTTCTGCAGGCTACAGCAAGCTGTCTGACCCTACATCTATACAGAGTTGTGAGAACGGCTTCATGTTCTGGGTTCAGTACCGGTATGTGATGTTGTTTCTGCAGGCTACAGCAAGCTGTCTGACCCTACATCTATACAGATTTGTGAGAACGGCTTCGTGTTCTGGGTTCAGTACCGGTATGTGATGTTGTTTCTGCAGGCTACAGCAAGCTGTCTGACCCTACATCTATACAGAGTTGTGAGAACGGCTTCATGTTCTGGGTTCAGTACCGGTATGTGATGTTGTTTCTGCAGGCTACAGCAAGCTGTCTGACCCTACATCTATACAGAGTTGTGAGAACGGCTACAAGTTTGGGTTCAGGGCTGATGGGGCGCTCAGCACACTGTCTGACCCATATACCAAGGTGAGTGTATGGTGCTGTTGTAGTGAGATAGGGAGCCATGATGTACCTTGATAACCATTCCATTACTAGATACACACAGGGATGTGTTGTCATACAAACTAGAAGTATTGTTTATATCTTGTTTTTATATCTTGTTTATATCTTGTTTATGTCAGAAAAATGTATCTGTTACCTGTGAAAGAATTTTAGAAATTGGTTCTCTGACAGATAGAATTTTCATTCCCAGTCCTTAGAGCTGATTCTGGGGGTGCAGGCCAACAATTCTAATATGGTGCTTCCTGATTTCAAATATCAATATTTAAGAAGACTTCAGTTTTAATTAATGAACACATTATCTGGTATGGTAGGAAGATTAAACTTACTACAAATCATTATATTCATAAACAAAAACTCCTTTCCCAAGACTTGTATATCACCTGATGACAAGTTTGATGGAGCAAAATGTCAGATATAGTGAAAACAATTTTAAAGACATGAGTGGCAATCATCGTTATTACCCATGTGAATAATGAACTTTGGAAATAATAAGCTCATCCCGTATGTCAGATTTGGCTGATATTGATACCCTTAAATGACTGAGTTTCCTCATGTATGTTTACATGTGATCCACAGTTGAACTGGGCCAGCAAGACAAACCCACTGGGGCAGCTGGTGTATCAGACATACAACCAGACAGACTTTGACAATTTCTTCGCGACGTACCAGCCCGGTGTCTCATGGCTGGGCATTGGAAAGCCCAACATGACCAACAACTCAGACGCAGAGAGCCGGGTGTGGCCGACCCAGCTGATAGATGTCTACAGGATTGCAGGTAGCTACCAGGGTATATATATATATATATATATATATATATATATATATATATATATATATATATATATATATGAATCAGAAGGGTGTCAATTGAATTGGGAATATTTGTGATTAAAATAATGTGAGAGATGTACTTTACCGATTGCTGGCCCTGCTAACTCCCTTTTGTATTCCACATTGTTAAGAGAAGGGGTGAAACCCCCTTAACTCCTTCATAGCTCTCACCCCATTATAGCCAACTCCTATAAGCATCCCTCATCCCGCATCCCTGGACCAATCTGTAATAAATCTTATGGGACCCCATACTGAGACTGGAAATGTATATGTGCATCTGTATTGTTTTGTCTGATACAACCTCTGTGTAGAAGGAGGTGCATATTATTCATGTTATACCCACAGACATTGATGTTTTTATTAACACTGAAAATACCAAGATGTTTCCCTTTTTGCGATCATGCATTGGTCGATATCAAACGCTGACTCGTCAAACTGTTCAACATATGAAAAAACTAATAAGACGCGATAATCCAAAAACTGCTCTATGGTTGTTTTTATGATTTTTAGATATTTGGCAAGAAAAAGCAGAATAATGACAGTTTTTCATCACCTTATCTATATAACTGTTTCATTGGCTTTCTTGAAATTGGTGAGTAAATAAGAAAATGTACGACTTTATGGATAACAACTTCTGATTTGTTGCATATTGCGATAACTCAGTGCTCTAGCTCCAGCTTGATAACGTCGCTATATGCAACAAACCAGCAGTTTTTATCCATAAAGTTGTACATTTCCTTACTTTGTCTCCAAACCTATTATCACGCTCCCATTTGTCAGTTTTCTAAGTGAACTAAACTCCATATGCTACATAAAGACAGGGACTGGCAAAGTAGGTGCTACCCCAAATAACTTTTGTGAAATTCTGTTGATGGGATTTGAGTGGACATGGTAGAATGGAGGTTAACATACTGTATTTTCGATGTAGAGCTAGGTTACATGTAGATTTAAGCACGCTAAATTGAATTTGGAACCGAACGCGCAGTGTTTTGAGTGGGTTGTCGATCTGAATTACGGAATCACCGACAACAGCCTTTAAACAAACTATGGCTTTTTATATACTCAAGCAGTTTGTTTACATGGTAATACTTCACTCGAACACATGATAGCCATTGAAAGCATATAAGCACAGCAACTTAGTAAGCTAACATGAGGTGGGAACGCCTGAAGCATGTAAAGAAAACAAAGCAATCGTTGCAAAGCTTTCGTTGTACACCACACATCACCGTTATAACGTCATATCGCACATTGTGACGCAAAAGATATGACATCACAGTTGTATATAGAAAAGCACCAAATACCAAGCTCTCTGTTCTCCTCAAAACTTAAAATAGATATTTTCTGCACAAAATGTATAGCCACACATCCTTTAAATATTGTCTTTTGTAACCTATAATTGTTGATATAATTATTTAAGTATGCCTACCGACAATGACTGAAAAAAGTACTATTCTATTAATATTACCTTCCACGGTGATGAGGCTGTCAAATAGCTGTTTCAATCAAAGGGGGTACATTGTGATTGACAACCTCTGATTGACTAATCAGAATCAAGTACTGATGTAGCCACAATGTTAACAATTGGATTATTTCATTTTGGTGACCAGTTAAAGATTGCCATATATATGTAATCCATACTGTTACAGAGCTCAGTTAAGCCACTTCATCACTTCTGGTTCATTAAGTTATAGATGCAAACTGTTTTTCTTCTGGTTCTGCAAGCTTCTGAACATGTACATGGCGCACGTTAACAAAAGCTTCTACTGTTTGCATTATTAGTGTATCACATTATTAGTGGGTCACTTTATTATTGTGTCACATTATTAGTGTGTCACATTATTATTGTGTCACATTTGAATGTATCACATTATAAGTGTATCAAATTATTAGTGTGTCACATTATTATTGTGTCACATTCTTAGTGTGTCACATTATTAGTGTATCAAATTATAAGTGTATCAAATTATTAGTGTGTCACATTATTAGTGTGTCACATTATTAGTTTGTCACATTATAAGTGTGTCACATTATAAGTGTGTCACATTTGAATGTATCACATTATAAGTGTATCAAATTATTAGTGTGTCACATTATTATTGTGTCACATTCTTAGTGTGTCACATTATTAGTGTATCACATTATAAGTGTATCAAATTATTAGTGTGTCACATTATTAGTTTGTCACATTATGAGTGTGTCACATTATTAGTGTGTCACATTATTAGTGTGACACTTTATTATTGTGTCACATTATTAGTGTCACATTATAAGTATGTCACATTATAAGTGTGTCACATTATTAGTGTGTCACATTATAAGTGTGTCACCAAACAGTTCAGCAGCACTAGACTCTCTGGATGTCACGTGTCATGTTGTAAACAAAATGGTAAAGTCTGAGCACTGCTTGCATTTTGAAGAATGACTCTTGTATGTGCACTTACTCACTTAGTCACATCAATGGATCATGTCCTCACTAATCGTTAACTTGTTTGCTCTCATGGCCTTTCAGGTCATAAGTCGTCCATTATCTGGCATCAGCAGCGTCCTTAACCTTTCTAGATTTCGAGTTCAAGTTAGTTCAAGGCATCACAATTTAATTTCAGTGTGGCCACCCGGTAGCCCTGTAACTGTAAACATTGTAACATATGCGACTAACATGATGAATGTCATGTGGTGTGAAAACGTTTATTCAGGGGAGGTCACTCTCCAGGATACGAATGTCGTAAACACAATGCATACGGTAGATGTTGTTAACATATATATCACAAACATCATCTCCTCAGTAACCTCTGGATGAATGGAGCTGATCGAGACTTCACAAGCTTGTGCTCACCAATGATCACACCCCAAATGGCCCAAATTCATTTTTCAATATGGCTGCCATGGCATGCTGACGAACAGCCAAACTGAGGGAAGTGAAGTTTGGAATGTATGTTTCCCCCTATGGAGACATCATATTTTGTTCAAATCATTATTGTTTTAGTCCTCAGTATCTATGCTGAAAAAAATGAATACAAATTGTACCAGTGTTAGTTTTTGTTGACATTTGAAACTGTTGACTTCAAATCCAGATGATCTTTAGTACCATGTTCAGTATATGTAAAGTGGAGTTCTCTCTGCAATTATTGTCAAAGGGGGATAACTCTACACTGTGCACCCATCGAACGTTCAAACTGGGTGCAAATGCTTTGGAGTTGAACTGGGGTCAAGATATTGTGTTTTTTCCCCTAGGAAGTGCTTGTTCTTTCCATGCCCATATTCGGATGTCTGGCGGGAAGGCTGTCGAGTATTATGGAGCCCCGTCAGAAGTGTGGGTGTCCTATGTGACAGAGGATTTTGCGCTACCTCCAGGTGAGACCTGCTTGGGTAATAGATAGAGGACAAGAGACAGTACTTCATCAGGATATAGAGATTCGCTTCTCCCTATTTAACTTGCATCTACCTTTTCAGCTTAGCTGACTTAAAGTTATGTGAGCTTATGTTATGGCCTGTGTGTCCATTACCTCGGAAACCGTTTGACCAATGAATCTCTAAATGAACTACACATGCTTTTCCCCACCAATGATTCCCTTCAGACAACCTGTTGGGGATGTTCAATGAGAATGGTATGTGTGTAGAAGGTGGTGGGTCTCAGCACATCTTCAGTGTTTTTTGCAATATTTAAATTTTTTTAAATAATTGATTTACACTTTAACCATACTGACAGATGAAATGACTTCATGGCCATTGTCAAGCCATTTTTTGTTCAAAATGTTATGAAATTTGGTTCATCCATATGTGGTAGTTGGGCTCAACATTTATGGGTTTTTTACTTGGTATTACCATGCTCTTGTATTCTCTCAAAATGACTTTCGTGGGTTTATTAGTTCTCATAATATTTGTAGAAAATATTTTAATATCAATGCTGACAGCCTTTTTTTTTAGTTTTATTCTGTTAACTAATGACTACATATCCAGGTGAGCTACAGTGCTGTGGCACTTATTCCTTTTATCCGATATACTGTCAGAGCACACAGCCAAATGTTTGAGTTCTGCAAATTGAATATCTGTATATAAAGGAAACAGTTGGAAACAGCTCTTTCACTGTCATCGCAAGGCAGACAAATGAGACTGTGTAACTCTCAAGGTACATGCAGCTTCAGCGAACTGTTGTATAGGTGTATTGGGTTGAGTAGCTTAGAAAGAGAGGGAAATGAACCCCAAGATAGAACAATGAACACATCTGATCCAGTTTGGGGGCTGGTGAACTGAGGGAACATTGCTTAATTGTCCAGTGTAGACTTTTAGTGTCAACTAAAACCAAAAGGATTGTAAAAGTGATGGAGGTTTGAGTTTCGACAGGATGTGACCAGCATAAAACAGATGCACAAGTGCAAACCCTGGACAACCATTTCTTGCAAAGATTAATTGCAGTTCAACATAACATATTCGACGTAATAAGTGCCCAGGGCGCTCTCAAAATTAGAAATATGGGGGCTCTTATTAGAATATTATTTTGGTGAAAGATAAATTTCGTTGTTTATACTGACAGCCTGAAATGTTTATATGCGACAGATATATTTTTCCAGAATTTAATTGCCCATATTTAATTGGGATTGTTCACTAGCCAATATATTAGCAAATATCGCCGTGGGCGCTTATTAGAGCGGGGCGCTTATTACGTCGAATACGGTAAACATTATGGATGACTTACTAATTAGGCAGTTGGTTCATTCCCATGCTAGGTTTGCACATCGATGTTCAGTGGTTTGACAAGACTCCAACCCGACTGCCAGAAGCGCTGTTCTTCACGTTCCAGCCGCTGAAACAAGAGGCCTACAGCTGGCAGCTGCATAAACTGGGTCACATCATAGACCCACTCAATGTCGTGCTCAACGGCAGTCAGAGACAGCATGGTGAGTGACAGTCGGAGAGATCATGATTTTTTACTTCTCAATACGAGTATCGCTCACAGTCGCACACTAAGTATGAATTTTTATTCTTACCTTACATGGTTGCTTCACTAATTGTCACACTAAACACGAAATAGTAGTGGAAATTAGTAGTGAAAACGTAAATATGTTCATCCATCATGCCATACGTGACACTGCCAACTGTAAATTGTCAATGTGCCAAGTATTTGTCTGTCCAGTCAATGAAAGAGATGGCTTACACACAACAGATAAGAGAACATGCAAGTATCTTGATATGTCTCGGATCGTGAGAAGGGAATCATGGTACGTATCCCAGTTGGTGTATCATCCCAGCTATAGTGAAAAGGCATACACATAATTATTGTCATTGAGACTCCTGTGCCGTGGTAGACAATACATACAGGTAACCAGAGGGAGCATCTTTAGTCACAGAATCACATGATTGGACACAGTGTTACAATGGGGTCGTGCCACACATTCAAAGTCTATTTTTCCTAATAATTATTTTCTCCACTTCTAGCTATAGACAAGGGTGTATTTTACCGTAGCGCCACCAACCAGGGCATGGAAATTGTCTCCCCTGATGCTCCCATAGTGACTGTGTTGACCGATGCTGACCCCATCTCAGCAATACCTCTACCACTGACCCCAATCAAGGACATCAACGGCATGGCATTCCAACTCTTCAACAATATTTGGGATGTCAACTTTATATTCTGGTACCCATACACCAAGGAGGACATGAAGACAGGGAGCAAGTTCCGATTTGCTCTCAATTTCTTGGATGGAAATTGATGTTAATAATGACTTAGATTTACTATTTTATCTAACAAACAGTTTGATTGCATATTGTCAGACATTTTATGAGAATGTTTACACTGTATGGAAAATTTTGATTTTATAAAACATTTTTTTCTTATTTTTTTAGAATGTTTATGAGCTTGATATTCTCGAGCAAGATGTTTTCATAATATGTAAGCATGTACAGACACAGGTGGAAGTTTACTGAAGTACTTAAACAGATGCACGCTATTTACACTGTGTCAGAATGGTTTTCTACCTAATCTGGAAGTATTTCTGGAAGCATTTTAATAGCTTCCACATACTATGTCAAGTCCACAGAAACCGGTACATCTAGTCTCACGTTGGCTGTAAAATAATGAGATTCTTTGTAAGGTACCTAGCTTCCTCTAGTCATACACTGGCTGGGAGATCCAGGCAGGCAGTTTGTAAAGTGAACATTTGAGTGGCTGTAGTGTTGGAACTTGGTGCTGGCCATTATGCCCACTACACTGAAAGGTGAAAGTGACAAACAGATGAAGCTCCTAGATTACCAAGTTCAAATGTGGGGTGATAATAAGGAATATCCAAATATAAGAATGAAAACACTAATGATACTTCAGCCCATTTAATAACCCACAACTATGTACAATGTTTACAAACTACCTTCTATAGCATCCATGACGTGCTGGCTGCACAATGTAATGCAATGCAATACTAACAATGATTGCAAATCATCAGCTGTTTGTTTGGTACACTGTTACACCCTGAAACCCTGCTGGTGTGTTCTGTCCACGAAAGCCTCCTGATCAGGGGGACTCCATATATGGGGGGACTCCTATGTGGGAACCTCCTCTGAGGTCTAGTGGTAGAGTGGAAGGGCCGGGGTTTGATCCCCAGCCGCCACATAGGAAATGATGTTAAAAGGTACTTGTTGCCATGCCTGGCACTCTCTCTCTCTCTCTCTCTCTCTCTCTCTCTCTCTCTCTCTCTCTCTCTCACTCACACACGCACGCACGCACGCACGCACGCACGCACGCACACACACACACACACACACACACACACACACACACACACACGTGTGTACATGTAATAGTACAGACTTGTGCTGGTTTTATCATGCTAGCCGGACTTGTGCTGGTTTTATCATGCTAGCCCACTGAGATACCATGCCGCAGTTTAACATGGGTACCCCAGTCAGACACAGTATACTGACTCTAATATCAACCACCATCAAGCCACCGACCTTCCCATCTCAAGGCAGATGCTCTACCCACTAGACCAAGGAGGCAATCCTTATACATAGGAATATACAGGCCTTTCTTATTTCATAAGTTGGTTTCCAAATGTCTTTCTAAAAAGTATGAAACTATAAAAAACTATAATTCGACCATCAATTATTTCAGTTTTGAAACTTATAGGCTCAGTAGGCTTTGAATAGGAATTAATTGTTTTGCCACACTCCTTATTTTTCGAGTTAGAAGATCTGTAAAGAATTACAAAACAAAATGCCGCATGTTAGGAGCAGCTAGGACTGTATGGAGAAATGTGACAATGCTAGTGTTTTGTTCCTATATCATATTTGATTTTTATTTATGAGCGACATCTGTTGCCTCTCTTCATCAGAGCATGCACTGATTCCCTGGCAGACCAGCTCCATGTAGGGCCTCGTTTTGTAGTTTCTTGATTTACAGGTTTATTTTTATTATTATGGTGGTCAAAATGAGAAATATGTTTTTAAAAACATGGTGTTTTTAATGATCTTTTATCATTGTCAGAAAGGCAAATTAAATGAAAAATTTGTGTTTTTCCTCTCCAATGAATTTATTTTTATAAATAAGTAAAACAAATGTATAGTTAGCTTAAGTTTCAGGTGTGTACTGGGGACACGGGTGGCCCAGTCGTCTAAGGCGCCACAATTCTCTGTGCAGAGTTGCGTCCCTTGGGCACGCCAGAAACCTATGATTGTGGGTTCGAATCCCGGTTCGCCCCGATTATGTTTCTAGGTTTGTCAGCACCATAACCGTGCTCATGGGTTTCATCAAAGTGGTAAACGTCAGAGACCTGCATCACTTCGGGCTTTCCTCCCACATTAAGCTGACACGCCGTGATATAACTGGAATACTGTTTAAAAGCGGCATTAAACACACTCACTCACTCACTCACTCAGGTGTGTACTTATTTGCATAGTCGCTGTTAGATTTCTCAGGTTTTTTCAGGTAAAGGATTGTATGTACTTTGACTGCAGAGACCGGTAGCCCAGTTGACCTAGTGGAGACAGGTAGGTAAGGTTTGAACCCCTACAGGGTGGTTAGTGGTTAAAGTATTCGCTCGTCACGCTGAGGACCCAGGTTCAATTTCCAACATTGGTACAATGTGTGAAGCCCATTTCTGGTGTCCCCCGCCGTGATATTGTTGGAATATTGCTTAATGCAGGGTAAAACCCAAAACTCACTGACTGACTGAACCCCAATGCTGTTCTGCGCACCTCAGTGAGCCTCACCTTCACGCTCATGTGTTGATGTCAGACAGAAACATGATTCACCCCTAATTCTCCAGACAGAGCTTAGTGTACATGCATAATGGTCATGTGTTTGTTGGGTAAAATTGTTACAATATACAGCCGTATTTCATGACAACTACTTGCAGTGAAACCTTCTTAGACTGGAACCCTATTAGTCCGGAAACCAGGTATTCCAGACAATCTTGCAGCTTCCATATACATCACATGGAGCATACTCTGGATTCTTTTGTCAGAACATTTGTTAATCCAGACTACTTCAGCTGAGGACTGTCCAGACTAAGGAGGTCCCACTGTATCAGGTGTATTATGCAGTGCCAACAACAGCACTTACTTATGTGTTCATCATGATGTGTGTGCAGATATATTAAGTGGATCTTCTCTCAGGAGACCACAAGACTCAGTAAGCAAACGTGTGTATGCATAATACCAACAGTGTATTGGTCAACTTTTGCCTTGTTATGCAGAAACAGCTGGTTTTTTTACTTTGGATGTGGTTGATAGACTGGCCAAGAACATTGTGTAGATGGTCATTTTTAACATCATCCCAAGGCAAGAGAGTTAACTGACTTTAAAAGTCCAGTTCCCACCCTTGCCGAACTAGGCTGGGATTGCTGGGCTCAATCGTAGCACCACCAGTGGCTATGTCACTTCTAAGCCTCTCCTATGGACCAGTCAGATTCCACCTCTCGTATCACATGCATTTGCTTCAAACAAAATGGTGGCACCCAGCCACAGTTTACAAACCGGATTTTGATTTCATTGCGCAATTTTTATTGGACTATGCATAGACTCGTTAGTCCAGCCAAAATGTAACTCCATATTACCAGCCATGTTCAGTAAGGGTGGAAACTGGACTTTTATGGTCAGTTGACTCTCTTGCACTTTTAGTGGACACTTGTGCCTCTGTTTTGACGTTTGAACTTTGACTGCTGTGATCTAGTGAAATTGCATAATGGACATCATGTGTAAATCATCAATCCTTGTGAAGCTGAGTCACTGCATGGTCTGTCCCACCACTGGTATGACCGGGGGGCTGCCAATTATTCAGGTCACATTCTAGATTACTTGTACTGTAACCATTATCAAAATCCCTTTTCGAATGGTTACCATAACATGTCCATTTATGCATGAATGAACGTGCAATTTGGTGTGAAGTGTCATTTGTGCCTTATTTTGTTCTTATTTTTACCTTAAAACTTTTACTGCATCTTATATCTATGATGAATAATGCATATGTGTGAACCTCAAGATATGTTACGGTATAATGCTGAATCCCACCAATGTTCTCAAAATGTGCTTGTAGAACCAAAATCTTGTTGCCATATTGAAGAGTGCCTCTGTGGTCAAGCAGCCACACACACACGTGCATGCACGTTGCTTTATAAGTGCAATAATCTTGGACGCCACGTTAAACCCAATTTCACCTCACCGCCATATTGAAACTCCCTGTGACCATTACTTGACTACTTATATGTGTAGCCATGTGGTATTAAAATATACACAATGATATGTTTACTTGAGAATATCAGTCTGAAGTCTCATGCTAAAAATTGAAATGTATAAAATATTTAGGGAGTCGGGAGTCATATGAATTTTACAAAATGTCATAATTTATTACATTATCGTAAAGGATGTTTTGAACAAGACAGCCATGGCATGTCTGAGGTTGTCAAGCTTCTGTTGTATATGGGCCTTGGACAGTGTAGTAACTGAGTATCAGGTAATATAGGAGTTCTTGTCAAGCCTTGTGTTGTACCATGGCCTTGGACAGTGTAGTCACTGAGTATCAGGTAATAAAGGAGTTCTTGTCAAGCCTTGTGTTGTACCATGGCCTTGGACAGTGTAGTCACTGAGTATCAGGTAATAAAGGAGTTCTTGTCAAGCCTTGTGTTGTACCATGGCCTTGGACAGTGTAGTCACTGAGGATCAGGTATTACAGGAGTTCTTGTCAAGCCTTGTGTTGTACCATGGCCTTGGACAGTGTAGTAACTGAGTATCAGGTAATATAGGAGTTCTTGTCAAGCCTTGTGTTGTACCATGGCCTTGGACATTGTAGTCACTGAGTATCAGGTAATAAAGGAGTTCTTGTCAAGCCTTGTGTTGTACCATGGCCTTGGACAGTGTAGTAACTGAGTATCAGGTAATATAGGAGTTCTTGTCAAGCCTTGTGTTGTACCATGGCCTTGGACAGTGTAGTCACTGAGTATCAGGTAATATAGGAGTTCTTGTCAAGCCTTGTGTTGTACCATGGCCTTGGACAGTGTAGTCACTGAGTATCAGGTAATGTAGGAGTTCTTGTCAAGCCTTGTGTTGTACCATGGCCTTGGACAGTGTAGTCACTGAGTATCAGGTAATAAAGGAGTTCTTGTCAAGCCTTGTGTTGTACCATGGCCTTGGACAGTGTAGTCACTGAGTATCAGGTAATATAGGAGTTCTTGTCAAGCCTTGTGTTGTACCATGGCCTTGGACAGTGTAGTCACTGAGTATCAGGTAATATAGGAGTTCTTGTCAAGCCTTGTGTTGTACCATGGCCTTGGACAGTGTAGTAACTGAGGATCAGGTATTACAGGAGTTCTTGTCAAGCCTTGTGTTGTGCCATGGCCTTGGACAGTGTAGTCACTGAGGATCAGGTAATATAGGAGTTCTTGTCAAGCCTTGTGTTGTACCATGGCCTTGGACAGTGTAGTCACTGAGTATCAGGTAATATAGGAGTTCTTGTCAAGCCTTGTGTTGTACCATGGCCTTGGACAGTGTAGTCACTGAGGATCAGGTATTACAGGAGTTCTTGTCAAGCCTTGTGTTGTACCATGGCCTTGGACAGTGTAGTCACTGAGGATCAGGTATTACAGGAGCTCTTGTCAAGCCTTGTGTTGTACCATGGCCTTGGACAGTGTAGTCACTGAGGATCAGATATTACAGGAGTTCTTGTCAAGCCTTGTGTTGTACCATGGCCTTGGACAGTGTAGTCACTGAGGATCAGGTATTACAGGAGTTCTTGTCAAGCCTTGTGTTGTACCATGGCCTTGGACAGTGTAGTCACTGAGGATCAGGTAATATAGGAGTTCTTGTCAAGCCTTGTGTTGTACCATGGCCTTGGACAGTGTAGTCACTGATGATCAGGTATTACAGGAGTTCTTGTCAAGCCTTGTGTTGAACCATGGCCTTCAACAGTGTAGTCACTGAGTATCAGGTAATATAGGAGTTCTTGTCAAGCCTTGTGTTGAACCATGGTGTTGAACCATGGTCACTGAGGATCAGGGTATACAGGAGTTCTTGTCAAGCCTTGTTTTATATTAATGCCAAAGCTCATCAGGTGATGTTTGAATGCTTGGATTGCAGATTGTTGTTGCTTATCTGTTGTGATATGATGTTGAATGTGACTGGTTCACATATTACACCTTGAATATTCCAGGATTCGTTTAATAAAATATAATGGTACTATATAATCACTACCAAAAGAAGCATGAATACCATACATGTTGATTAATTAAGAATGAAGAATTACTTATACATGTATTCAAGAGATGTTAGATTGTATATTTAATGGCAGGTAATAATGGAAGAAAAATAAACTCAGGGATATTGAATAGTCTGTTTATTTTTGCTATTGTTGCATGCATCAAGCAATGTATTCCACCAATGCATCAAGCAATGCATTCCATCCGTGCATCAAGCAATGTATTCCACCCGTGCATCAAGCAATGTATTCCACCCATGCATCAAGCAATGTATTCCCACCCGTGCATCAAGCAATGTATTCCACCCAAGTCAACAATCTCATCAAACTCAGATCTTATTACGATTCACCTCACCTCACCGATCCCCTACCAAATGGATGGGTCTCGAGAATGTTGTGTGCAGCCATGACAGTATGTGCCCGCCTCCAGACACGTGCACGGCCGTCTACCATATGCAAGAAAAACCGACTTTCATCAAACAGTGGATTCTCCACCATGATGCAATATTCCAATTTAGACGTTACTCTCTTCTCATTCAACTTTGATTGGAAAACAACCTGTTTTGTGTTGAAAGTCGTGAACAGACTGACGAATATGTGTGCCTTACACAATTTACATACTTTATTTACACACCTAAGATGTTTTTTCATGTGATCGCATAGTAAATTTACATATACGGACGTATGTATAGTTACACATGTGTAAAGTTACTTACGTTAGTAAATGTTGTGCATGTGAACGGGGTATAAGACCATACGAACCGCTTTACGGGTCTGAGTTAACAAGAGACGTTTGATTGGTCTTCTGGCTCTGCATCCAGCTGTTTTCAGACGATTTCTGATGGTTCTGTTTGAGATCGCTCTGTACCTGCCAGCCACCGTGCCTTTAAAACTCTATGGGTATTGTTTTCATTGTTTCTAAATGATCTGGAACCGTTTTTATACTCTCAAAACTGCCCTAGTGTTTCTATTCAATGTCAGTCACTTAATGGTCTGTTAGATCTCTCCGTTGTTTTGTTCGCTTTACTATATGCAGATGGTACAGTTTTGTTAGCTTTTAATCATCAAAGTTTACAAAATATGTTTGATATTTTTCACTTCACTGCAGAAAATGGAGATTGCATATCAGTACTAGTCAAACAAAAATTATAGTTTTTGGTGTTGTACAGACAAGTTGTAAAGAGACAAGAGTAAACATATATTACTAAATGGCTCACCAATCGAATATGTCACTGATTATAAATATCTTGGAATTCACTTTACAAATAAAAACTCTTTCAAAACTTCTATTAAAGCAAATTGTGAATCTGCCACTAAGGCCATGTACTTTGTATTACGCAAAAGTAAAACATTTAATCTGTCCATTAAATGTCAATTATATCTCTTCGATGCTATGGTAGACCCAATTCTATTATATGGTTGTGAAATCTGGGGTTTTGAAAATTGTAAACAAATTGAATCTGTTCACCTTAACTTTCCACGTAAATTACTTCCCATTAGGAAAAGTACACATTTATACATGTTGTATGGAGAACTTGGAAGAGTACCTTTAAGTAATTCTATCAAATGCCGAATGGTATGTTTTGGGGCTAAGGTCTTATCTGGCAAAGAACAAAAGTTATCAAGAATTCTATATCAAATGTTATACATTGAAGTCTGTACAAACAATAGCTGTAAAAAATGGATAAAATGTTTGGAAAGTATTTTCAATGAAACGGGCTTCAGTTTCTATTGGTTAACATGGTTAAGCCAACAAGCAATTCCTCCTAATGCCCTTAAATCTATCATGTCGTTAACATTATCAGATATAGCAACTCATACATGGAATGCAGAGATTACACATTCTTCTAAAGGTATCACATATCGCATATTTAAAACTGAACTCGTCCTTGAAAAGTATAAATTAGTTATCCCTTTCTCGTTGGCTGTAAAATTCCTTCTGTTTGGAACCTCATGCCACCATTTACCTATTGAACTAGGTAGGTGGCACAACATCCCTGTCAAGGAACGAACGTGTAAACTCTGCGACATGAGCGATGTTGGTGATGAATTTCATTTTATTTTTGTTTGTCCTTATTTCAAACCCCAACGGAAACTATATGTTCCAATTTCATATGCTAAAAACCCAAATATATTAAAATTCAAAGAACTTTTTAATTGTAAAAAAATAAATGTTATTAAGAAACTCTGTACATTCTGTAATGTCATTATGAAAACTGTAAAATCTTCCATGTAAACCATCCCGCCATCTTATGTATTTACTGTTTGCATATTTGTACCTCATATGCCGAGGATCCCGGCCTGAGAGTAAATAAAGTTCTGTTCTGTTCTGTACACTGGACGTCGTCTAACGAGTGTTAATGACGCTGCATCTTCTCTCATTTGTGCCTTATGAGGCTGACTTGGGCGTGGCCTGTCCACAACTTCATTTGTAGTTCGGTATTTCTGCTCTAATCTTGAAATTACAGTATGGTGACGTCCACTTTCCCTACAAGACATTCCTGCATTTTTCATTCAAATAATCTACCATCTAAACGCTTCAGACAATCTACAACGTGCCATGATAATGCTTTATAATAAGCATGCAGCCTGAGTGAGAAATGTGGACCTGCAATGTTCACGACCAATATGGGTTTTCAGACATGTCATGGGTATTGTGCTCCACGTGCAGTATGTGCAACATGAAGTGCCTTGACAGTGGTATTGGCACTGGTATGGTGTGGAAAAAGGGCCATAATATCTAATGTATGGATACATCTCATTTTCAAAACTTCTCATTCTGTGTCATTTTGATTTTGCTGGTGCTTAATTAGTTTCCAAATGTACAGGTTATACAATTTGAAATAACACCACAGCCATTAACTATCCATAAAGATTATTTTATGGTTATGAATGAAGGCTTGACATATATAATGCATCATAAGGCGAGGTGAAGGATTAAACAATAGTGATTAAGAGGTGTTTCACCAGATTTTGTTTCCAAGCTGAACATTCTTCATCAAACATATTGTCAGGAGGGCACAAAGACATTTTAGCAAAATAAACGAAAACTAATCAATGTCAGTCACCCGGCTGTGATTTCGGTGTTTATGTAAGTTGTCATAGTGGATATCCGTGATGATCCGGCGTAGAATAGGTCTTCAGCAACCCATGCTGGCCGTAAAAGGCGACTATGTTTGTCGTAAGAGGCGACTAACGGGTTGATGCATGTCATCGTGTGCCAGTTGCGTGGATCGATGCTCATGATATCAATCACTGGATTGTCTCATCTAGACTCGATTTTTGACAGACCGCCGTCATATAGCTGGAGTATTGCTGAGTACGGCCTAAAACAACAAACAAACAATTGTTACAGTGGGTTTGAATCAAAGCTTGAACCCTACAGATTCATTATCATATGGGTTTTACAGTAATCTAATTGATGTCTTTGAAAGACAAACAGACCAGGGTCTTGTAAACACACACCAAGATTTGAACCCAGCACAGCACCATTGTGTTTTCTGGTGATTCATTGTGATTTGATAGCGATTCCTAAACACATGCCCATGAGATAGTCGGAATCGTACAATCGACTCCGTTTTGGCAGATATGTCTCGTATAAATATAGAAAGGGTTTTGTTTTGTCGCTTTTTTTACACACGGGACCCGATTACTGGTTTAACCACTAAGCCATTGCATTTAATACTATAAGGCTGCATATCACTTGGTGATTATAACGGAGACGGACACCTTACTTTGAAATAAATGCAAGTTTAACTATACCCCTACCAAAGTTAGTGATCATAGGCTGGTCACTAAACTTCCCATACACGACTAAAATTTCACTGTAGAGAAGTAGTTAGCTAAAAATCGATTTAATTCCCTTTATATTGATGTATGTTCACATCAAACAGACAGGCGTTACTTAGGCCATAAGTCCCACAGTACAATTCACAGTTACAGCGAATTAATAAACTATCTGAGGACAAAATAAAAAATGTTCATCTTTTTATCCACTTAAATATTAGTCGTCCCCACTGAATATATCGTACAAATACTTTTCTTGTTTCTCTTCAATAATTACTTCGCCTTATTTATCATTACTTAGAATGAGACGGTGTAATGATTAGTCCCATGCTCCTACTGGTATAGGCTACAGACTGGTGCAACGAATCATTACCAGAGTTTTTAAAACAGAAGTCCTTAGTGTTTATAGCCTCAAAGCAGTGGCTAGGGGGGAAATCACTGTATGTAATTAAAGAAAGGTACTTATCGATGATACTTTTTTTGGAGTAACATATGGATATTTAACACCATTTTATTTTATTTTTTTATTGTAATATAGGTTACGAATGTTTTCATATAAAAATCATACGGTTTTGTTTCTATATCAAACATATTGTTTGGATATTTGTAATTCCATTGAATTCACCTAGATACATTGGCTATGGAATATTGGAAGTAAAAAATTGAGATCACAGAAGCCGTGGACATTACGTGCAAACGAACATCACTCAGCAACCTTTGTCGTAAAAGTATAAGTATAACCTTATGTAATTATATACCCAGTCCACGTGTCCATAGGCTGGTGTTGATATAATACATGTACACATGTGCTTTTGTCACAATTTTTCATGATTATTTCCTGCGAAATACACTTAGACAGGCATCTCTTACACCTGTTGCACTCAGAATTTATCGTGTACTCAGTCAGGTGAAAAATACATTTTATTTTCAATTAAAACAAAGTTTATTCAGGAACATATAACGCACAATTACCTTTATTAATTATTTATATAAACACCTCTTCCCTTTAAATAACATAGTTTAACATACTGTGTGTGTGTGTGTGTGCGTGCGTGCGTGCGTGTGTGTGTGCTCGTGTGTGTGTGCCTGTGTGTGCGTGCGTGGTCTAGTGGATAGAGCATCTGCCTTGAGATGGGAAGGTCGGTGGCTTGATTGTGGTTGATAGTAGAGTCAGTATACTTTGTCTGAGTGGGGTATCCATGTTAAGCTGCGGCGTGGTATCTCTGTGGGCTAGCACTATAAAACCAGCACAAGTCCGGACTAGTACAAGAAGCCACACACACGCACATGCATGGGAGTCGCTAAATAAGTGCAATAACCTTGAAATTGACACTAAACCTCATTTCACATAATCTCATATAAATAACAAACAAACTGAATAAACTGTCCTGGAGTCCTCCACAAATGGAGTCTCCCATATATAACCCCCCCTCATACAGAGAGATGAAATGGGGTTTAATGTCGCGTCCAAGGTTATTGCACTTAGCTGGTACGAGTGTGTGCGTACGTGCGTGCGTGCGTGCGTGCGTGCGTGCGTGTGAATAACATGAATACGCCACTCAGACACAGTATGCTGACTCCGAGCCGACCAGTCCTTGTTTTAACACCTTAATGCCGAGCGCCAGGCAAGTAAGTAAGTGGTCCCCTACCAAATGGATGGGTCTCTGCAATGATGTGTGCCATTCAGCCATGACTGTATTCGCCTGCCTCCTGGCACGTCAGTGAGTGTGTGTGTGAGTGAACAAGCGTACAGTCGACGAAGTCATCTATATCCCCCGCCATTTTAACACGTTATGGTCCCAAACCAGGTAACTGACCCAACATTTCTCTTAGGCCATGTCAAAATAGCTTCAATGGAAATTCTTAAATAAACATTTATAAAACTCCTTAATATCAAATTGCACCAGTTCAGTATGTGTCTGGTAAACATGCAACGTTTTGTAAGAAATTATTTAACGGTTTTTGAGTTACGCTCCGGAAACGAACAGCACCCTTATAGAACCTAAGTCCAACTTGTTGCAAAGGAAACGTAAAAAATAAAAATTTATAAAACTCCTAAATAGCAAAAGGCACCAGTTCAGTATGTGCCTAGTAGACATGCAAAGTTTTGTAAGAAAGTGTTTAATGGTTTTTGAGTTACGCTCCGGAAACGAACAGCACCCTTATAGAACCTAAGTCCAACTTGTTGCAATGGAAACGTAAAAAAATAAAAAAATATAAAATTCCTAAATAGCAAAAGGCACCTGTTCAGCATGAGTCTGATAGACATGCAAAGTTTCGAAGAGAAATATTTAACGGTTCCTGAGTTATGCTCCGGAAACGATTTCGGGACGCACACACGCACACACACACACACACACACACACACACACACACACACACACACGGACACACGGACGGAACCCATTTCTATATCCCCCGCCAACTTCGTTGGGGCGAGGGATAATAACATGAATGCGCCACTCAGACACAGTATACTCCGAGCCGACCAGTCCTTGTTTTAACACCTTAATGCCGAGCGCCAGGCAAGTAAGTAAGTGGTCCCCTACCAAATGGATGGGTCTCTGCAATGATGTGTGCCATTCAGCCATGACTGTATTTTCCTGCCTCCTGACACGTGTACGATCGTCTGCCATGTTCAACAGAAACCGACTTTCATTAAAAAAAGTAGACTCTCCGCCATCATGCAATTTTCCAATTTAGACGTTGATTAGACCATACCAAACGAACCGCTTTATGGGTCTGAGTCAACAAGGGACGTTTGATTGGTCTTCTGGCTCTGCATCCAGCTGTTTTCAGATGATTTCTGATGGTTCTGGTTGAAATCTATCTGCCTGCTAGCCACTGTGCCTTTGTAACTGTATGTTGCCAAATGGACGTCGTCAAACGAGCCGCAATTATGCCTCATCTTCTCTCCTGGATGTCTTACAAGGCTGACCTGGGCGTGGCCTGTCCTCAATGTCATGTGTCGTTCGGTATTTCTGCTGTAACTTTGAAATTACATTATGGTGACGTCCAAGTTGACGTCCAATTTCCCCACAAGACATTCCTTTAGTTCTATTCCAATAATCTGCCATCTAAACGCTTCAGACATTCTACGACGTGCCATGATAATGCTTTGTAATGAGCATGCAGCCTGAGTGAGAAATGTGTACTTGCAATGATGTAACACTATCAGTGTTTGCCAGATACGACTGACACGGTGGATATGTCAAGTACATATCATAACACTATCAGTGTTTGCCAGATACGACTAATGTAACACTATCAGTGTTTGCCAGATACGACTGACACCGTGGATATGTCAAGTACATATCATAACACTATCAGTGTTTGCCAGATACGACTGACACCGTGGATATGTCAAGTACATATCATAACACTATCAGTGTTTGCCAGATACGACTGACACCGTGGATATGTCAAGTACATATCATAACACTATCAGTGTTTGCCAGATACGACTGACACCGTGGATATGTCAAGTACATATCATAACACTATCAGTGTTTGCCAGATACGACTGACACCGTGGATATGTCAACTACATATCAAGTGGACCAGTGAGTGGTGGTTTCATGTCACCTTAAGGGGAACAATTTTAAGTGCCTCGTCATGGACACCACTTGATGGTCAATTTAATCTCAAGTTGACCACACCAAACTGTAGTACCTGTGCAAAACAAAATGCTTCGCATTCCATCATTACTATATATACCGGGCGACTTCCAAATACCGGCAGACTTGGTCTCAGCACCCTAAGGTACAGGCGAGTATCTAGAGGGAGGAAGGAAGAACGGCACACTTCCTTTGACTTGTACATATGCCATTGTGATTAAAACTACGTAATCCTCAAACCGCCTTCTTGTGTTGTGTTACAAGAAGGAGCGGGGTTACGTAAACTGGTGCCGAGACCAGGATCACCTTAAGGAGCGAAGGAGAGGGACCCCAGGAAACGACTAGGATCGAGGGAATTGGTCCCGGGACTCGCAAAAAGGTGATTCTTTGGGTTTTTGCAAGTACCTACGTGAGCAACATGGCAGAATATGCACAATTCTTACAAGGGTTAGCGGGAGAAATAACGGGGCAGATATCAGCAGTAACTTCAACATTAGGGGCACAGGGAAATGAAATAAACGGGAGGCTAGCTGCTGTAAATACAATGCTAAGTGCACAGGTGGTGAATCAAGCTATAAAAACATTTGGGGGGAACCCGAAAGATTTAAAAAAATGGATCAAATCTGTAGAAAAATATGCATTGCTAACTGGCGCAAATCAAGACGCCAGTAAAAAGCTAATTGCTTTTCAGAGTTGTGATGGCTCTGTAAGCTACTTCGTGCAGCGCTATATGGATGATAATCCTGCCAAAACATGGAAGGAGTTAAGGGCAGAGCTAACGAGCAGGTTTGCTGAAATTAGTGATCCACAACACGCATTTATGTTATTAAGGGCGGTCAAACAAAAATATAGTGAGGGTGTTCAGATTTATGCTGAAAGACTACTAAACTTGGCCGAAGAGGCTTATGAAGGATTAGGGCAGGACGGTGAAGATAATCCCCCCATCCAAAGACAATTGATAGGTTTTTTAATAGATGGCTTGATGTCATGAGTACATGCAGAAAAAACTTATGAGGGAAAACCCCACATCCCTCAAAGAAGCAGTGGCTTTGGCCACGCTTGAACAAAACATTAGGGCTAGATTCGAACTCAGGTTGGGAAAACCGAGTAACCGAGGGCATGATTTTAATAGTAGAGGGCACGATTCGAATAGCGGGAGGCGAGAAGAGCCTATGGACCTTGATCATGCTAGTCAGCGTCGTAATTGTTTCTCATGCGGGAAGCCAGGTCACGGGGCTAGGGATTGCAGATCAAAACGTGTTAATGCGGTTAAGTAGAGAGAGCAAGAGGTCAGGGTATGTTGGCTATGCAATCAGCCGGGCCACTGTAAATGAAATTGTCCAAACAGACCACCAAGAAAACAAAACAAGGGAAACTAAATTCTCTTCTTCGTAAAGAAGCCGATGAGGGAGAGAAGGCGACAAATGGCCCAGTACATTCAATAAATGTGGCAGGGAGACCAAATTCGTGTAGTATCAAAATAGGAAAAAAACAATGGAGGTGTTTAATTGATTCTGGGGCTGAAGTGTCGATAATGCATCGTAGGGTGTACGATTCAATAAAAGATAGATTTCCGTTAAACAAAAAGAAAGTTGCTTTACAAGGGGTTAATGGGAATTTGTTACAGGTAGATGGGAATGTGAAAGTTCACTTTAGGATGAGAGGCGTCAATCTTTCCCATACCTTCCTTGCTGTAGAAAACATGAACAGAAATCTTATATTAGGACATGATTGGTTGACACAGGCAGGTGTTAGGGTGTATTTCGACTTGGGTAGCTTAAGAGTAGGGAAAACTTATGTACCGCTAGAGGAAGATATCCATATATCTTCTCTAGTCAGGTTAGCAGCGGATACAATAGTAAAACCTCAGTGTAGAAATATCTTAAGGGCAAAGGTTAAAAATAGACCATATTTTGACACATCAAGCACGTATGAAATCTCAGCAATTGAAAAGAGTTACCCAGCAAATGAACCAGGTCTACTCAAAGGAAATTCTATTGTTAAGATTGACAAACATAGGAATGTCCCATTACTGTTAGTCAACAATACCAACCGTACATTTAGGTTGAAGAGAGGTTGCGTACTAGGGAAGCTAAGGAGCGTAGCGACTGAAAACTTAGTGAATTTATCTGATGAATTAGCTGATAGGTACATATCCAGTGATCTCAATGTTGACATTGATGCTCCAGTTCATTTGAAATCAAGGTTAAATGATTTAGTGTCTCAAAACAAGGATTTATTTGAAAAGAGTGATTTAGGCTTAGGGCAGACAGAAACTGTACGTATGAAGATAGACACAGGTGACAATGTTCCGATCAAGATGAAGCCATATCGAACTCCTCTTAACAAGCGCAAGGTGTGTAGATAAGGCGATCGATGACATGTTAGATGCTTAGATCATTCGACGTTCTAGGTCAGCATGGAGTTTCCCCATTGTCGTCGTTGACAAAAAAGATGGCTCGAAGCGTTTTTGTGTGGACTTTAGGTTTTTGAACAAAATTAGCCGTCCTATTTCAACGCCTTTACCCCTCATAGATGACATCTTAACACAATTAGGAGACACTAAGTTCTTCTCATGTCTCGATCTTAAGTCTGGATACTGGCAGGTAAAAATGGACGATAAAGATAAAGAAAAAACTGCTTTAGCTTGTCATAGAGGTCTTTTTGAATTTTACGTGATGCCTTTTGGACTTTGTAATGCTCCGTCAGTTTTTATGGAACTTATGAATGAAGTTTTACAGGGTCTCGATGCATTTGCAATAGCCTACCTAGACAATATTTTGATATTCTCAAAGTCGGAAGAACAACATTTAGTTCATATCGAGACAGTTTTTGAACGACTCATTCAACATTCACTAAAACTCAAGTTGTCAAAATGTAGCTTTGCCAAGGAGGAAACTCAGTACTTAGGTTTTGTCATCAATCAAGATGGAATAAAACCTGACAACCAAAAGGTAAAAGCCATTAGGTCAATGGAAGCCCCAAGGTCAGTAAAAGAAGTACGAGTGTTCATAGGGATGTGCAGTTATTACCACCGATTTATCCCCAATTTCTCAAAAATTGCTGAACCCATGGTAAAAGTTACCAAGAAATTTGCGAGATTCTCGTGGTCTGAAGAATGTCTTTTGATTTCTTGAAAGACAGTCTGGCGGTTGTACCATTACTGACCTATCCCGACCCGAATAGGCCATACACTCTGTACACGGACGCCAGTGGCAGCTGAATAGGGGCGTGTCTGGCTCAGACACATGAAAGTGAGGGTGAACAGGTAGAAACACCCATTCACTTTCTATCACACAAATTGTCAGACACTCAGACAAGTTGGTCGACAATTGAGAAAGAAGCCTATGCAATTCATTATGCTTTGCAAAGCTTGATCATTATTTGCACAATGCGCAGTTCACGATCAAAACTGATCATCAACCACTGCGATATCTATTAGAATCTCCCATGCAAAACCGGAAAGTACAACTATGGGCACTTGGAATCACGGGCTATAACTGTAAGATCGAGTATATAGCAGGAAAGAACAACACTTGTGCAGATCTACTATCTCGGGCCCCATCAAACACAGATAGCGGCTGCGGTCCTAATGAGGAAGACATTGAGATTGATCGACCCGACAACAGTCTGAGCATTGAGGCATTGAACTCCACCAAATTCAACCCTAAGGATTTTGCTAGCTGCGATTTGCCGATTCCCGAGGCATCTTCGTTGCCACGCGGAATGGAAATGGATATAGACATGCAGAAAGAGCAAGATAGGGATGAAAACATCACGAGCATCAAAAAACAACTGGAAAAAGGTCAAGGTGACAAGTCACACTTAAAAAGGTACTTAGTCATAAATGATCTATTGTACTATGTCAGTGCAATTGAGGATGATCCATGGCCCAGGTTATATGTACCAGAAAAGTTCAAACGGATCGTGGTCACGAAATATCATGATGCAAACGGACACATGGGGACTGACAAGACATTTGAGGCAATAAAACTGAAATATTATTGGCCCAACCTCTACAAGGAGATAACTGAGTATATCGGCAAATGTATCACTTGTCAATCTAGAACCATGAAGGCCCAGAAACCAGCATTGCAGGAAACTGAGATTCCGCCCTACTCATTTGCGAAGGTAAGGATGGATCTCTCAGGACACTATCCGACAACATTATCTGGGAATAAATATATCATCGGCTTCGTTGACCACATCAGCGGGTGGCCTGAGGCATTTGCAGTACCTGATAAATCAGCAGAGACAGTTGCCCATCTGATACTAGAGGAGATATTCCCGAGGTTTGGCTGTCCACTACAGATTGTCACAGATAACGGGACCGAGAATGTTAACAAGGTTGTCAGTGAAACATTGTCAGCATTAGGGATCAACAATGTCGGGACGTCATTTTATCACCCCCAGTCCAATGCAAGAGTTGAGTGATTTCATCGTACATTACATGATGTCCTTGCGAAAAAGCTGAATGATGACGTAACAACATGGGACTTATACCTGAATCAAACCTTGGCTGCCATTTGTTTCAACATCTGTGAATCATCCAAGTTTTTGCCATACTTCTTGTTGTACAATCGTGACGTCATTCTTCCTGTTGACAACCTGCTACGACCGAGACGTAAGTATGCAGGTGGCGAAGAACATAAAACAGCACTGCTACAGCAGCACAAGGCATTCGTTCTAGTACACAAGAACATGAAGAAAGCAAAGAAAAGACAGGCCCGATATGCCGACAGGAGCAGTAAACCAAACAAAATCAAGGTTGGTGACCCTGTCTACTATAGATTTCATCAAAGGAAGAGTAAGCTACAGAACAGGTGGAAGCCATTCTACAGGGTTATTTAACAAACATCGCCAGTAACTTACATCATACGAAATCAGCTTGATGGATCAACTACACGAGCTCATGCAGAACATCTTAGGATTGCTAATCTAGATGATTGGGAAATTCCCGAGGACACAGAAGAAAACAACATTATGTTGTACCACCATCCTCAGAATCAACCTCGGACGAGGAAGTACAAGGATCAAAGGATCCCATGTCAAGGATCACAAAGCGGTATAGACAGGAACGTTCAGACTCAGACTCAGAGAATGACGTTCCTTTAGCCGAACTTGCCAAACGCTTGAGAGCTAGGTAACGTGACTCTATTGACAATTCGACGGAGGACACCTGATCAAGTGAATCATCAGATAATGATAAAGTATCCGTAAATGAAGGTAAAGAGACAATTCAATTAACCCCTGATGATAAGGTTAAGAAGTTGCTTGAGGCAGTAGCCGGGTTACTATAAGGCTTCGTAGTATAATCGGGCACTGCATGCATATCTTGTTTGTTTTGTACATATGGTATTGAGCATATATGGTATTCATGTTTGAGTATAACTGATGATTATAGTTGTATGTAGTCTTGGTTAGTCACAGTTATATATAGTTTTTTATTCTGTATATTTGCAGGAAATGGGTGTGTTTACCATATTAACAGTGTTGTGTTTTGGTTTAGCCGGTGGTCTATTAGTTTCATAAAACGTGTTTTTTCAAAAGGTCAATGATATTTCTACAACTCGTTCAAAATGGCTTATGAAACCTTATATGGACTATATTCAAAGATGTAGGCAGGATATCGAAGAAGTTGCATTAGTTTTGCGTAGACTGATCAGTCGCTACCATAGCAGCACTGATGTTAACAAAGTAGAAGGAACCGCGGTGGAAATATTATCACCGCGGTGGAAATAGTTTTCACCGTGGTAGAAATATTATCACCGCGGTGGAAATAGTTTTCTGTATTTTCATTTTAATTTTTGACAGTTTCGCTTTGGTTTTTGACATTTTCATTTTTGTTTTTGACATTTTCGCTTCACTTTCCAGCGATTCAGTATCTTCTTTATACATGATTTATCACATATTTGTATGACAAATCGTGTTAATTTGCAAAAGGTTATGATAACAGTAAGTGAAATAACAAAATATTGAAAAACAAACTCCATGTCCCTTATGGGCCACCGTAAACATTAACATGCTCGACCTTAGTTTATGAGGAAAAGATTTTGATAAAAATATCACTTCCACTATTAGATTATAATGGGCAATACGAAATTTATAAAATTCATAATTTACCACTACCTCTCCTCTCAGATGAAACGCATGAATTTACTAAAGTAGCTGGCATGGATGCCACATATAAGTTAGAATCACGCATGTTAGCTGTTGATGTTAGGCGAACTAAATACATGATATTAAAAGATAAAGAATACCGGGCGTGCAGTGAACCACTCACAAATTATTGTCAGATAAGCAGCCCGACTTATCCCATAAATCTTAGTCAGATGTGCATGATCGCGCTCTTCATGAAAGGACCGCCTCCGTGGTCTAGTGGTAGAGCGTCCGCCCGGAGGGCGGAAGGTCCGGGGTTCGATCCCCGGCCGCGTCATACCAAAAGACGTTAAAATATGGTACTTGTTGTTACCCTGTCTGGCGCTCGGCATTAAGGGGCTAAAACAAGGACTGGTCGGCTCGGAGTCAGTATACTGTGTCTGAGTGGGGTATTCATGTTAAACTGCGGCATGGTATCTCAGTGAGCTAGCACTATAAATCGGCATCAGTCCGGACTAGTACAAGCAGCCACACAAACACACACACGTACATGCACGTCGCTATATAAGTGCAATAATCTTGGACGCGACGTTAAACCCCATTTCACCTCACCTCACCTTCATGAAAGATTTAGAAAAGTCAAGAGCTGTAAACGTGAAGTTACCATGGACATGATACTGCCTAGGGCAGATAATATTGGTGAAGGCCAATGGGTCATTGCGACCGCTGAACAACTAGACTTTACTATAGAATGTAAAAATGTATATCCGCAGGTAATAACTATTTACCCACCAATAGGTATGTTACGATTAAACGTCTCTTGTACAGCTTCAAACAGTCATTTGACATTACTACCATTTTATCGTAATGAAAGCAGTTTTGAATTAAATGAGGTCTGGGCTCAGCTACCTCATATGCCAAACGTTTCCGATATGCTGTTATGGAAACACTTTAAGGAAAAAATCAGAAATGTGACGATATCGAAAGTTCCAAACCACCTCCAGAATATAGATACGGTATCCATGAGTCATTTAATTGATGAATTACATAGTGTAAATACTGAAATTAGTTGGGAAAAGAAAATTAACTGGAAATGGTGGTTAGTTGGGGGTATCATGTTACTAGTCATAATATTATTGATAATGGTTTTAAGAGATGGTTTTATAGAAAATTTTGGCTATCCCAAATGCTCACTTGGGGAAAGCACACCCGGGAAACACCCGAATTCGAGTTGGTGGGATCTGATGTGATCCAGGTCGCGAGTACCGACTCCAGGAGCGGCTTAGCTTCTGCACCACTGATGACGAGTGGGGTCAGACTTCGGCGCCGACAACGACGTCATCAATACGACGCCTGTACCCTGGCCTGGATGCCCACTACTAAACAGTACAGTGTTGCGGTATGGTGCTGCATGAACTAAGATGAACAGGCTGGTGACGAAGGTGGACGGCGGCCATATTGGAACTTGTGGTGACGACCATAAATTTGAACTAAGTTGAAAAGAAGAACACAACGCAGAACTGACGTTCACAGATGACCATAATGGTGTGTCTGTAGCCGGTCGAGGGCCAAGATTGTGACGAAGTGACATTTTAAAAGCGATTAAGTCCGGTCACGGACAGCATGATCGTTGTAAAATATTTACACTCTTTTTTTTTTATATGTATATATGGAACTGTGTATATTTTTAAGATCGACTTATGAGGCCTGGAAATATCAACAATTTTTTCCAAGTAGAAAGGGGCGGATGTAACACTATCAGTGTTGCCAGATACGACTGACACCGTGGATATGTCAACTACATATCATAACTCTATCAGTGTTTGCCAGATACGACTAATGTAACACTATCAGTGTTTGCCAGATACGACTGACACCGTGGATATGTCAACTACATATCATAACACTATCAGTATTTGCCAGATACGACTGACACCGTGGATATGTCAACTACATATCATAACACTATCAGTGTTTGCCAGATACGACTGACACCGTGGATATGTCAACTACATATCATAACACTATCAGTGTTTGCCAGATACAACTGACACCGTGGATATGTCAACTACATATCATAACACTATCAGTATTTGCCAGATACGACTGACACCGTGGATATGTCAAGTACATATCATAACACTATCAGTGTTTGCCAGATACGACTGACACCGTGGATATGTCAACTACATATCATAACACTATCAGTGTTTGCCAGATACGACTGACACCGTGGATATGTCAAGTACATATCATAACACTATCAGTGTTTGCCAGATACGACTGACACCGTGGATATGTCAAGTACATATCATAACACTATCAGTGTTTGCCAGATACAACTGACACCGTGGATATGTCAAGTACATATCATAACACTATCAGTGTTTGCCAGATACGACTGACACCGTGGATATGTCAAGTACATATCATAACACTATCAGTGTTTGCCAGATACGACTGACACCGTGGATATGTCAAGTACATATCATAACACTATCAGTGTTTGCCAGATACGACTGACACCGTGGATATGTCAAGTACATATCATAACACTATCAGTGTTTGCCAGATACGACTGACACCGTGGATATGTCAAGTACATATCATAACACTATCAGTGTTTGCCAGATACGACTGACACCGTGGATATGTCAAGTACATATCGTAACACTATCAGTGTTTGCCAGATACAACTGACACCGTGGATATGTCAACTACATATCATAACACTATCAGTGTTTGCCAGATACGACTGACACCGTGGATATGTCAAGTACATATCATAACACTATCAGTGTTTGCCAGATACAACTGACACCGTGGATATGTCAACTACATATCATAACACTATCAGTGTTTGCCAGATACGACTGACACCGTGGATATGTCAAGTACATATCATAACACTATCAGTGTTTGCCAGATACAACTGACACCGTGGATATGTCAACTACATATCATAACACTATCAGTGTTTGCCAGATACAACTGACACCGTGGATATGTCAACTACATATCATAACACTATCAGTATTTGCCAGATACGACTGACACCGTGGATATGTCAAGTACATATCATAACACTATCAGTGTTTGCCAGATACAACTGACACCGTGGATATGTCAACTACATATCATAACACTATCAGTGTTTGCCAGTTACGACTGACACCGTGGATATGTCAAGTACATATCATAACACTATCAGTGTTTGCCAGATACAACTGACACCGTGGATATGTCAATAACATATCATAACACTATCAGTGTTTGCCAGATACGACTGACACCGTGGATATGTCAAGTACATATCATAACACTATCAGTGTTTGCCAGATACAACTGACACCGTGGATATGTCAAGTACATATCATAACACTATCAGTGTTTGCCAGATACGACTGACACCGTGGATATGTCAAGTACATATCATAACACTATCAGTGTTTGCCAGATACAACTGACACCGTGGATATGTCAAGTACATATCATAACACTATCAGTGCTTGCCAGATACGACTGACCCCGTGGATATGTCAACTACATATCAAGTGGACCAGTGAGTGGTGGTTTCATGTCACCTTAAGGGGAACAATTTTAAGTGCCTCGTCATGGACACCACTTGATGGTCAATTTAATCTCAAGTTGACCACACCAAACTGTAGTACCTGTGCAAAACAAAATGCTTCGCATTCCATCATTACTATATATACCGGGCGACTTCCAAATACCGGCAGACTTGGTCTCAGCACCCTAAGGTACAGGCGAGTATCTAGAGGGAGGAAGGAAGAACGGCACACTTCCTTTGACTTGTACATATGCCATTGTGATTAAAACTACGTAATCCTCAAAACGCCTTCTTGTGTTGTGTTACAATGTTCACGACCAATATGTGTTTTCAGACATGTCATGGGTATTGTGTGTGTTTTAACATGAAGTGCCTTGACAGTGGTATTGGCACTGGTATGGTGTGGGTAAAGGGCCATAATATACAACTTCTCATTTTCAAAACTTATCATGTTATGTCATTTTGATTTTGGTGGTGCTTAATTAATTTCCAGGTGTACAGTTAAAGTATTGCAATTTGAAATAATACCACACTGTCAGACGTTAATTACGCATTGAGAATATTTTGTAGTTTTAAATAAGGTGACTTGACATATATAATACATAATGAAGGGTATTTCCCCAGATTTTGTTTCCAAGATGAACATTCTACATCAAAGTTATTGTCATGAAGGGCGCAAAGAAATTTTAGCAAAGTATACGAACAGTAATCAATGTCAGTCACCCGACTGTGATTTCGGTGTTTATGTAGGTTCTCTTAGTGGATACCCTTGAAGATCCGGGGTAGAATAGGTCTTCAGCAACCCATGCAACCCGTAAGGCCAGGTTCACACAGTGCCGATTATGGCTCACGTTTGAGTTCAGACAGCGCTACGACACGAAAAGTGAAAAAGTCGGATTACTATCCTCAATGACCTGGAATGTCCTATCATTATCTGAACGCAGTCCTATACGTTTGTAACAGAGTCCTACGGATCGGGAAAGGTCCAGGGAGGTGCGTCCCGTAACATGCGGGAACTCAGCCGATTTTGTCTAATCGGATTACAATCGTGACGATGTCGTGACAGATTCTGCTGTATCGGATCACAATCGTAACAATGTTCTGTGTTGTCTGGACGGTGTCCTGTGGATCAGGACGCTGTTGTGTTGAACGGGCATGAATTGTTCATTGCGGTTTCTTGTCGATTGAGTCCAGATTGCGTCCAGATCTTGCCGAATGTGAACCGTCTTTGTCGGTTCACTGTCCGGTCACTGTCTGATCTCTGTCGGATCGCATTCGGGAGAATCGGGACGCTGTCCGGACAGATTCGGTTGTTTTTTTACCATGCGGAAGATACAAATTGGATCAGATTCGGATTAAGAACGGGAGAATCAGGACAAATTGGGCTTGAAACGGCTGAATCGGCACACTTCCTGAACAATATCTGATTGTTTGTCAATTTTCCGCCACGAAGCACAGAATCTTGATCAGACTTTTGACAAATATTAATCAGGAATGGTCCCATCATGGACGGCAGTAAAAATCCTGAATTGTGACCGAGTCGTAAAAGGCGACTATGCTTGGCGCACGAGGCGACTAACGGAATTGGGTGGTCAGATTCGCTGACTTGGTTGATGCATGTCATTGTATCCCAGTTGCGTAGATCGATGCTCATGATGTCAATCACTGGATTGTGTGATCCAAAGTCGATTATTTACAGACCGCCGTCATAAAGGTGGAATATTGCTGAGTGCGGCTTTAAACAACAAATATTTTTTTGTCTCATCAGAGTCAGATGAGTCAGGTGGTGTAATGGGTTGTGTTGAAATGCTGTGTTGTGGTAAGATTGTCGGGATGGCAGGATGTCGACTGAGTGGGTTGGTTGGTTGGTTTGTTGTTTAACGCCGCACTCAGCTATATGACGGCGGTCTGTAAATAATCGAGTATGGAACAGACAATCCAGTGATTGATATCATGAGCATCGATCAACGCAATTGGGATCGATGACATGTATCAACCAAGTCAGCGAGCCTGACCACCCGATCCCGTTAGTCGCCTTTTACGACAGGTATAGTCACCTTTTACGGCAAGCATGGGTTGCTTCACGGGTCAGACTGAGTGGGAGTTAAAAGATACTGAACTGTTTGTGAGGCTTGTCTATGAGGACTGCCAGGCAGGGAGGATGTCGATTGATAGGGTGTTGATTGATTCTGAGCAGGATGTGCGGCTTGTCTATGAGATTTAAGTCTGTTGGCATGAATGAAGGATTTCTATCCTTTAATTGTGCTAGTTTTCAGTAGTTTGTATATATGGTTTAGGGCAAAGGCAGGATCAATCATTGGAACCTGATCTCCAACAGTAAAGGAAGGCACATTGACCCTGACATCTTGCAGATTCTTGCTTTTGTCCTGACATGTTGTCCTTTGCGAGAGATTGTGCCACATTCAGAGTTTTCAAGTGCACTTGAAGATGACCCTGTGCATCTTTGCCGATGGTAGATTTTGGCAGCAAAGTACCATCAATTGGGAGATTCATTTCCTTTCCAAACAGAAGGTTGTCGGGTGAGACTGACAAGGTGCAGTGTGCATGGACAGCATAACACAAAGAATGAGTTTGGCCAAATTGATTTGGTCAGGGGCAGCATATGTTCGAAGAGCCTGTCCTATCATACTGTTCCCCTTTCACACATCCCGTTAGTTTGGTGAGGTAGGGCGAAGTGCAGTAGTGCCTGAAATTGAGTTTACAGTGAGCATTTACCCGCATGGAAGTGAACTGCCTACCTCTGTCAGTAAGAAGTGTACGGGGAGCTCGTTCGAAGACCCTGGTTCGATTACTGACATGGGTACAATGTGCGAAGGCCATTTCTGGTGTCCCCCACAGTGATATTGCTGGAATATTGCTAAAAGCGGCGTAAAACCATACTCGTTCCGTCAGTCAGAAGGAATCAACTGCCAAAACATATTTATAACCTTGACATAACATAACCTTGACCTTGACATAATTCTCAATATCCTTACATAAGTTTGGCTAGTAATACTTAGGGAATAATTTTGACGTGTGGCATCTCGTCCAAACTTAGCGGCTGCCGACTTTGGAATCACAGAGAAACTTTTTGTGACCTTTATGCTTTGCATGATAGAAATGGTAAAGAATGACACCCCCCTTTACTTGAACATCTGTAATAGTGGAAGGAGCTTCACCTTTTTCAATGTAGTCAAGGTCTGGGGATTTACGTTGCTTTTCTGCCAAGTTTTGATCATCAAGATCAATTCCTATAGTAAAAACTAGAGGGAGGTGGACATGATTTGTAGACAAAGTACTAGTATACAGATACAGAGGATGAATTCTCATCTCTAGAAGTGTCTTCATATCAGACATTATGTGAATCAAGTGCAGAATTGTTAGTGGTTGAGTGTGATGTCTTGTGGGGGCAATGGTTATGGTTTGTATTCTTTGAAAAAGTGTCTTGAGGAGATGAGCATGATTTGGCCGGAGAGGAAGACATTGGCTGGAAGGAGGGAGGAGGCATAAATCATTGCCCCTTTTGCTTTGTGTGGTCATTGTTGTTGGGGGATGTTGTAGCAGTGGTGGCAGGCACGTTTGTCTTCTGGCGTGAGACTTGGGCATGGTATGTTGGTTTGGGAGTTAGGGCTGTCGAGTTTGTAGACCTCATATTATCTGCTTTTGAATGGGTATATTGGCGAGTGGAGACAGTCAAGGTTGTACGCCTCTTGTTGCCTGAGTTGTAATAGTCTTTATGGCGTGAATGGCAATTGAGGGTGTAGACCTCACATTGCCTGCCGTGGAATTGGCATAATGGAGAATAGTCATGGGCGTAGACCGTATGTGCCATGGTGATGGAGTAACAGTTTTGGGTTGCTTGAATGTGAAGTCGGAGTGGGTAAGAGTGGAGATGAAGCAGTAGCAGCTACATGTGCATATGTGCGTGTTGATGGGATAGGTTTCATTGAAATGGGTGGGGAGGGTATTTCAGCAATGTTGGCTTAGTGTATCTGCTCAGCATGGGTACAATGTGTGAAGCCCATTTCTGGTGGTCCCCGACGTGATATGGCTGGAATGTTACTGAAGGCGGCGTAAAACTATATTCACCCATTCACTCATTCCTCCGTAGCATAATTATCCATGCAACCCTTCACTAAACCCGCTTGTGTTCACCTTGTCATTACAGTTTAACCACAATGCGAGTCTTCTATCAATTATATATGTAAATGTTCATTAAAGGTGTGTGATTTACGTCAAGAATTGTCCCATCTATTGGGAGGCCCTTGTTTGTGGATAGGAATTATAACGCCATTTCCCCTTCCATGTAAATATATAACCTCTTCTCTCTAACGTGATGTAAATATAAGTTTAAACCCCTCAATAGCTAATTAGTATTTTGTAAGCTTATTTGAAAATACTCAGGTATGAGAGAGGTATGATGTAATTAGTTACCTCTCTTCTTTTGAGTACATGAGGTAGTGTACATGCTTCTAGGGGTATTGTCGTCTTCAAGGGACATAACACTTTATTAATTCCTTTTTGTTCAAGAGTTTTATATCAATCTCTTTGAGAGGCAAACTACGTTCTATTTGTTTAAACCCTGCCAAGTGCGTGTTTCCTATCGACTGCGTCTCGGCGTCAGGGACCGGCGTAAGCGACCTGCAGGAGGGCGTGGTATTTTGGTCTCTTTTTTAAGAAATATTATATTTTAGCTCTGATATGTATACCGTTTCCTGTGACATGAGATATAATAGGACATGCAATCTTGTTAAGTTTATCGCTGACAGCCTTGGTGCCATGGCAAGAAATAGAAGACAAGTTAGTGAACAAATAGTTTGTACTGTGTGAACACCTGATATCGGATACATGTCCGTCGCCTTGGCATACTTAAACGCTTGCCTGTGAGGTCAGTGCGTCGAACTAGGGCAGACAAGACTAATCATACTAAAACAAACCAACGATGAATACGCTTTGTCGGACATCAAGTGGCTAAGCAGCAATCCAACCTTCGTCACAACAGTTCACGTCAAGAGCCGACTAGGCGTCACGTGTACGATCAGCGCGTTCAATCAGAACTGCACACAGTCTGCACTGTGCCTGTGTTCAGAAAGTAATATAGCGGAAAGCAGGCCCGGGAGTTGAATACAGGTCAGTCCTCTGTCCCATATGTTTTATCAAGCTAAGGAATACTGCTACTTCCATTCACCAAGTGCCTTCATCATATCACATTGCAAGTCTTGTAAGCTGTGAGTTGTTTCATATAAAGCCCATCCTTTGATCATTAACTCACCTATGTAACTATCTCCTGGGACTACAGTGTTGATCTGACTGAGGTTTAGACAACCCTGATCATCTACATAAGCGAAGACAAGTATATTGAGGCAGGAAAGGAGGAGGCTTGGAATTCTTAAAGGTGAAGGGAGTTATATATTTTCAATTCCTCACAGCAGTGGGGTGGGGGTTATTGACTCTCCTCTGCTCTGAGCTATGGAAACTGTCCCATGATCTGTGCAGCCAACTGGTGTAGTGTATTTCAAGTTGTGGTGTACAGCTTCGTATAGGGAGATCTGGTTACCATGCTGATTACTCCACTGACACATATTACTTGCTGTGCTCAAGATTGCCTGGATTGCGACGTTGTTGCGAATATCAGTTGTCCTAGATACATGTATTCTTCCCCACCCTTAAGGCGGGGAAGTATACGGGAAACGTTAATTTTGTAGCATGTATGTCGACATGTTGGTTTATTTGAAATTTCAAGCCACGCATTTACGGAAACAAAAAAAAACAAATCATGTACGTGGAATGTTGATGCTATTCTTTTCCAGCAAAAAGAGATACTTCAAAATCGTCTTTATGTAGTTAATTGATGCATCTGACAGTTTCTGGTCATTAGGTGACATTATTAAACCATTAATGTGTAATCCGATATCCTTTTTTCCTCAAGGACTAATTTTCTGATTTTCACGGTGTATACAAAAGAAGAACTGTGTTCCGGAGATCGTAAATAACAGCATAATAAAAATTATGTTCTGAATATGCTTATTCATGAACAACGACGACATCTCAATTTAAATGTAATAAGGCTGAATTCCACATTCTACATACCACACTTTTGATTGTTTGGATGCTCATGTTCACTGGAAATATGTGGAATAGTTATATTCCCTACTTTGAATTAACCCAGTCCCCCGTGTTTTTTAATCAGTGCACCGCACATAGCCACATGTGAAACGTTTGGTAGCAAAGTCAAAGCAAAATCGGAGTAGTGTGTCGGCGAATTTGCATCAAGGCTGTAGTATTTTTCAATCGTTTAATGGAATTCAATGTACAGCCGTAGCTCTGGTCACTCATATATTTTGTGTCCCATGGCTCAAATCTATTTGCGTCTGTACCGTGTTCCACTGACCTCGATAATCTGTTGGATGAAGGCACAGCTCTCTACAGTCACATAGTTAACACCGAAGGCTATGAGGGGTATTTAGGTCATAATCAGTTCCCAGCAGCCATTCCCCCAAACGATATTGTCTACATAACAGATCAGTTTTATGGCTCCGTCACAGGTGCTCCAAATATTGAAGCCGGGAAAACAAATTTGATAGAATCATTTCAAAAAGCAATATTGATATCTTTTAATGATGTCTCCATTGCAATTTTTACGGATTTTGATACGTATGCATTATTTGACTCTCATCAGCGGAATGGTTTGGGTCAGATTTATCCAAATGGACAAGCGGTTTTACTTCTGTTTAGTAGTATGAATGAATTGTTATGTTACATCTTAACAGTATATCAGGCGACTATGCTTGTCGTAAGAGGCGACAAACGGGATCGGATGGCCAGGCTTTGGTTGATGCATGGCATTGATCCCAATTGCGTGGATCGATGCTCATGATATTAATCACTGGATTGTCTGGTCCAGACTCGATTATTTACAGAACGCCGTCATATAGCTGGGATATTGTGAGTGCGGCGTTAAACGACAAACCAATCAATCATCATCATATGAACTCAAACCAGTCATTGTTACAAGTAAACCACATTCCACAACAGTTACTGACACTGGATAAAAAAACAGTACATAGAAAAAAAACAAGTAACTCAACTCATCATGATCACAATAACCATTCTTTGAAAGAAAGAAATACAAAAAAGAAACTGACCAAAAAACGTAAAACAAGAGATGAGGAATCTCCGTTATTGATTAGTCCCGGTATTGAAATGTTCTCCAACTACGTGATAATATTTTGAGTTGTGACAAATAGACCTTATCTAGTATGACTTTTTTGCCATATGGAGCCCTTAGTATTTTCATTTACATTATTATAACCAAATGCCAAGTGTAAAAAGAATGTGATCTATTATTTGAGCATGTGCATCTGCCAATGTTGTTGGCAGTTTTGATACTATTTCCACATATTTACATTTGTGCCAGAAATTGCTTCCGTTTCCTTCGATCTACTTTTTAAATAAAGACCCAGGTTAGAATAGGTCTTCAGCAACCTATGCTTGCCGTAAGAGGCGACGAACATGATTGGGTAGTCAGGCTCGCCGATTTGGTCGATGCATAACATCATATTCCAATTGCGTAGTTCGATGCTCTTGGTGTCAACCACTGGATGATCTGGTCCAGACTGGATTATTTACAGACCGCCGTCATGTGGCTGGAATACTGCTGAATGCGGCGTTAAACAAGAAACTATTTTTAAATAGACCTACCCTATGCAAATGTATCAACTGTACTGCCCAATACTCAAAATAAATTGTAAAACTTTCCACAACAGCGTTGTGTTATTTGTGGTTAATATAATTATGCTTCATCATGCCTTTCAGTAACATCATAATTATGCGTTTGTGAGGCATCAAATATGGCGGGAAACTTTGATGCTCTGCATCAATGTTTTCTTGGTCAATTTCGCAGAGAGAAAAATGGTCCATGCACACGAAGTCGGACACGGGTAAGTTGATCCCTCTGATCGACTTCGTGAGATTCGGGCAAATAAAGGCTTAGCGGTACAATAGACCATGTCGCATGTTGTTGTAAGCCGTTACCTTGTGGCATTTCTGATTTGTATTTACCATTTTATATATCATTATCAATTCACAGTCATGCTCACAAATACATAGATATATATGCGGTTGACTTTATGGGATACATATAATCTATCACTAAATACACCACACTTAATTTTCTAAATCTAGATGTATGGCACGTGAAGCTGATCTTGCGAAAAATGCAATTTCCAATTTTCCAGCAGCAAGGTCCTTAATCTTCAAACGTGGATCCAGATTCACCTGCAGATACTGTATCTGACGTTGTAACGCATCTAACGGTCTCCGGAGGCCTAAACCATGCGTTATATCATCTGAAAGAGCAGCGTATATTATCTAAACTTTTTCGAACAAATCCGTCTTCCGCAACATAGATCCCCTTTTGATCCCAATTGTGGATATATTGTCATCATGTTTCTTGGTGCCATAAATGTGAATGAATGTTGGAAGAGTGAAAACATTCTGACATGAGCTTTTGTGTTTCCTCTTCCAAGCTTAAGTTGGAAACTTGTAATTCAGGATTGATTTTTAAATGTTTTGGCTTCTCATCTTCCAGGACAAGATTAGGAAAAATGGAATACGGAAAGGATATTAACTTTGGAAGAATTCCATCTTTTATAATTGTTCAACGCATTGTTTAATCATGGCAGTGCTACCACATCTTAAACAAACTACGATTATACATAAAATTCCGCCTAATATTTGTCATTTTTTCAGGAACATATATCTTATATCACGGAAGTTTCTAGACTGCTGCAATTCAAGATGGCTACCAAAACGGTGCTGGCCCAAATAAAACGAACTCTTTGTGAAGGACATGCGCGATATTTGTGCAGATCCCTCTCAGCTCGTGCTCAACATATGCGTTGCATCAGCAGT
>NW_025964334.1:42432918-42437918 GCF_023055435.1 Haliotis rufescens | reverse complement strand
TATGTCGTATCTGCAGGAGGGAGGCTCTGTAAAGAGCAATGAGTCTCTGGCCCAAGAAACAGAAGGGTCTCTGTTAAAACTGGAGAATATTTTGAAACTAAAACAACAAAAAGCAAATGTTAAATCAACCTTTACAAAAACCAAAAACAAGCTGTACAGCTTACTAGAATCTTCTGACCAACCATCTCGAATAGACATACGAGATGGTATAGATAAAGTAAATGAAAGTCTGGTGAAAGCAATCGATGTAATGACACAACTCACTCTGGCTTTTGCAAAGAATCAGCAAGGTGAAAATGTCGCTAAAACTGAAGGAGAGATTAGTCATCTTGAGGATGAAACTAATGCTGTAGTTGAACAGGCACAATTTCACTTAGATAATAGGTCAGATGTGACTTCCGTGTCAAGTAAGGGAAGCAATAGATTGTATAGCCCTGAACAACAGGCTGCGGGAAGTGAGCCATGTATTCAGAAAGACATTGGGCATGATGTTCATAGCATACCACATGAACACACACGTGCTTATAAAGAGTCACACAGTTATGCAATAGGCACTGATCTATGGAAACAACTCAAGCGTGTTTCTATCCCAGTATTTTCTGGTGATGTTAAATGCTATGAAAGTTGGAAAGCTGCATTTCTGACATGCATAGACCAAGCACCAGCAACTGCTGAATACAAGCTATTGCAGCTAAGGCAATATCTTTCTGGTGAGGCTTTGAAAACAGTACAAGCTTTGGGGCATAGTGCTATAGCTTATGACATTGCATTAGAGCGCCTAGAAAGGAAGTATGGTGGTAGGAGGCGTCAAGTAGCGTTACAGTTAGAAGAAGTGACTAATTTGAAGCCTATTCGCCAAGGGAATGCTAGAGATGTTCAAAGATTTGCTGATGTCTTGGACATTGCAGTCGTTAGTCTGAAAGAAGCAGATAGAATAGAAGAGCTTGGTAATGGGTTATTGTATGTCACTTTACAAAAGAAAATGACCGAGTCAATGGTCGCACAATACCAAAGATGGCTTCATGACAGAGATAGGCAAGAGTCTGTCGAGACTCTAAGAGAATGGGTACTTCAGGAAGCTGAATACCAAACGATAGCTGCAGAAACAATACATGGTGTTTCTGATAAAAGCAAAAGACTAGAGTTCAAAAGAAAAGAGTCATGCTCATTTGTCAGTCAGCTGAATAGAAATTCAAAGAGGGAGGTCATATGCAAGGTTTGTGGTGAACAGCATGTGTTATGGAAATGCAATTTGTTCAAGAATATGAATGTTTCTGAGAGATGGAACACTGCTAAGAAAATGAAAGTATGCTTTCGCTGTCTTGGTGGTAATCATCGTGGCTCACAATGTAGATATGCATATCGCTGTGGGATCAATGGGTGTATGAAAACCCACAATAGACTCTTACATGAGAACATACCCAGAATTGACATTGTACATGGCAATCTGGATTTTGCAGAAAATAGTTTAGTTGTGGAAAAGGAGGATACTCAGGTAGGTTCTCAAACAAAAGGTCATGACGAGGGCTTTTCTGAAAGAGCACATGCAACTATGCCATTGGAATTTGACCATCCGTTCACAGCACTTCGGACAGTCCCAGTAGTGCTGAAGAATGGAACTAAAAGGATCCGTGTTAACGCATTATTGGATGATGCAAGTACCAGGTCATACATAAATGCTGATGTAGCTTCAGAATTAGGGATGCAGGGGTCAATAGAGAAAATATCTGTGAGTGTCTTGAACGGTAAGAAAGAGACATTTGAGACCAAGCCAGTGGTATTTGGAATTGAGAGTGAAGATGGTAGGGTGGATATGGAAATGACAGCACTGACTACTACTAGGGTCACAGGCGACTTGCAAGTGATTGATTGGCAAAAATGTAGACACAGATGGAGTCACTTGAAGAACATAAGCTTTCCACATATTGGGCGACGTCCAATTACCGATCTCCTGATAGGTATTGATCATGTGCAATTACATCAGTCATTCGAAGAGGTTTGTGGAGATGTAGGTGATCCTATTGCAAGGAGAACGCCTCTTGGGTGGACATGCATAGGCAAAGTAAGCAGTCAGGCAACATCCCAAACACACTGTGCATATACATACCACACATACAGCAAAGACAGTGAATTGTGCTCATTGGTGAAGTCATTTTGGGAAATTGAAGAGTTGAAGACTCCTTTCAAACGCCTTATACCAGATGACGAGCAAGCTCTTCACAAAGCACAGGAGACACTAGTGTATATGAATGGCCAATACCAGATTGGTATTCCTTGGAAGAACGTTCCATCATTACCAAATGACTATGCCATGGCATTTCGTAGGCTGCTTAGCACTGAAAAGAAGTTATCCAAAGACCAGGACACGGCACTAGCCTATGACAATATCATCTTGCAGTATCTTGAAAAAGGTTATATCAATAAAGTAGATCATGAGGAATCAAGGGAAGATGTGTGGTATCTTCCTCATTTCCCGATATTGCGCCCAGATAAGACCACAACAAAGGTCCGTATTGTTTTTGACGCTTCGGCAAAGTATCAGGACACATCATTGAATGATGTAATCAGTCCAGGTCCGAAGCTTCATAGTGAGCTCTTTGATGTGCTGATACGGTTCAGGAGAAAACCAGTAGCTCTCATTTGTGATATAGCAGAGATGTTCTTGCAGATCAAAATATCACCGGAAGATAGACCTTACCACAGATTTCTCTGGAGATCTATGAATACAGATATGCCTCCTGAGGTATACGAGTTCAGTCGTCTTGTATTCGGTAACACCTCTTCTCCTTTCTTGGCTCAGTATGTTACCCAGGAACATGCTAAGGCACATCTGGTAGATCTGCCTATGGCTGCAGAAACTGTCATAAAATCCACATACATGGATGACAGTATGGACTCGGTAGAGAATGTGGATGAAGGTATAGAACTGTACAACCAATTAACTCGGTTATGGTCCAGTGCTTCAATGCATGCTCGGAAATGGTTGTCCAATTCCCTGAATGTCCTTAATAACATTCCTGAAGAAGATAGGGCTTCTGAAATTGATCTTTGTAAAGGCCATTTACCATCAGTGAAAGCACTTGGGTTAATGTGGGTGGCTGAAAAAGATATGTTCACATTCAAAGTTGGTACATTTCCTGAAGAAGAAACCACTAAAAGAGGTTTTCTCAGGCAAATTGCAAGACTATTTGATCCTCTTGGATTCATAGGACCATTTATAATCACTGCAAAGATTCTGTTACAAGAAATGTGGTTAACAGGACACGATTGGGATGATGAACTGCCTCAGAACCTGCAACAGAAAATAGAAAAATGGTTAGTACAATGGAAAGAAGTACAAGGTGTTCAGGTACCCAGATGTTTGCGCCTTGATGCTGAGGTTTGTTCAGTCTCGATTCATACCTTTGTTGATGCCTCTCAGGATGCATATGGCACCGTTGATTACGCCGTCTATACATACATGGACGGAAAGAAGTCCAGCAGGATCGTTGCTGCAAAGAGTCGTGTAGCTCCGTTGAAAGCCTGTAGCATACCACGCCTTGAACTGATGGCAGCTGTACTTGGCCTCAGACTTGTCTCTGAAGTGGTCAAAGTCCTTCAGATTGAGATTGAAACGGTTACCTTCTGGTCAGATAGTAGGAATGTCTTGTGTTGGATAAGAAACAATAGTCGTACTTTCAAACCGTTTGTTGCCAACAGAGTTGGAGAAATACACAGCACTACAAATCCATCTCAATGGCGACACGTACCATCTGCAGAAAATCCTGCAGATAACTTAACAAGAGGTCTGTCTGTTTCACAACTCATACACAATGAGTTATGGTGGTCTGGTCCTACGTTTTTGCTCAGAGATGAAACTGAATGGCCATCTGATCAAGCATTTTCCCTTGACATGATCAATGATGATGAAAGAAGAACAAGCAATAAGCAGGTTGCTCTAGTTTCAATACAGAAACCTGACCTTGAGACGTGGAGACTTGACCCTTCCAGATTCTCCAGCTGGAGAAAATTGACACGTGTGAATGCTTGGATTTTCAGATTCTTGCATAACTGTTCCATGTCAGATGATTACAAAATGAAAGGTGAACTGACGGTAGAGGAAATAGCAGATTCTGAGCACAGAATCATTGCCGATGCACAGGCGGAAGTATTTGCAATTGAATATGCAACTTTGTTGTCAGGTAAGATGTTGGCTTCCAGTTCCAAACTCCTTACACTTCAGCCACATCTAGATGAAAATGGGGTCATGAGATTGAGTGGACGCTTAGGCGATGCTGAATGTTTGCCACTTGGAGCGCGATTTCCCATAATTCTACCTCGTAGAAGTTGGGTGACAAAGCTCATCATAAAACAGTATCACGAAGATGGTAAACATGTTCTGGGCACAAACCAAACACTGGCTGCAGTGTCATCAAAATACTGGATTATCTCAGCACGAGAAGCAATACGTGAATGGGAGAAAGAATGTGCTCGATGTCATAGGGACAAAGCAAAACCTGCCTATCCAATGATGGCTCCGTTACCAAAAATGAGACTTCGAACATCCTTCCGTGCATTCAGCCAGGCTGCTGTTGACTATGCTGGACCTTTCATAACAGTCCAAGGCAGAGGAAAATCACGTCAGAAACGTTATTTGTGTCTATTCACCTGTTTGACTACAAGAGCTGTTCACCTAGAGATGGCATACAGCTTGGACACCAGCGCATTCCTAAATGCGTTTTACCGAATGGTAAATCGAAGAGGTCTACCACAAGATGTCATATCTGACAATGGAACAAACTTCGTTGGTGCCGTCAAAGAACTCAAGGAACTTCTTCACATGCTGGATCAAGATGCTGTTCGGCGTTCCATGGCCAATCGAGGAGTGAAATGGCACTTCAACCCTCCATACTCGCCGCATTTTGGAGGCGTATTCGAGACGATGATAAAATCGGCTAAGCGTGCTATCTTCGCTATCCTGGGGAATGGTGACGTCACAGATGAGGAATTGGAAACGGGAT